>NC_049242.1:45466061-45618276 GCF_011100685.1 Canis lupus familiaris | reverse complement strand
ATTTGCAGATATACATCCACCTTATTTATATTTTAGTCAGTGCTTCATTATCTAAGAAATCAAACTGCGTTCTTGGTGTGACCTCTGACTACGATGAGGCTTCTCATCCCCGCTTTAATGGAGAAGCCCTGCTTTTAGCTGTTTTATATCCTAGGGTACGACACCTTATGAAATTCACGTAAAAGAAAAGGTTCTACTGCCAAAAGCAGTTTCTAAACCTAGGGTCACTAAAAAAACATTACTCATCAGAACATTGAATTTTTAAAAATACTCTGATTTTAGACATTTCACCTATTTGTATTTGAATACATACCTTCTCACTTTATTACAAGCCTCTAAATGCATGTTTCACTAATAGATGATAAAATCATATTGAGACCTCTGTTTTTTTTTTCTTTTCTTTAGCCTGGAAATGCTGGCTCATGGCTTCATATCCTGTAAGTTTCTGTTCAATGTCACTTTTTTTTCAACAATGCTGTTGTAATCCCTAAACTTAAAGAACTTCCACTCTTTTCTTTTTCCCTTTTCCTCTTTTTGCCACAATAGTCATAATCATGTCATTTACTATCTTATGTATTACATAGCTGCCTGCCCATTCTTACTAAAATGCAACTACACAAGTAAAAAAAAAATTGTGTCTGTTTTACTTACTGATATAAACAGCGCCAGTAAGAGTACGTGGTATATAATAGATATCCATATTATTTATTCACCAATGTATTATTCAATATGTAATTTGATAAATGAACAAATAAAAAAGTGAGCTTTACAGTTTCTTTCTTGGTCCTGGGTATGACTTGAAGCAAAATTTAAATGTACTTAATATAAAAAGAAATAAATAAAAATAAAATATATTTAGTGGTTTCTGGGAATGAAAAATTCACCCTAGCTTTGGGGTTGTTGCTTCACTATTCTAATTAAGATCAGAACTTTGGGATGGATACTCCTTGGGAGCTTCAAAAGATGCTGTCTATACAGTTGATCTTAGCGGACCGCTTCTTCAAGGTCAGAGCAGGAGCCTTCAGCACCCTGCTTATCCTCCCCTGTGAGGCCCGCGGTAGCGCTGGTTACCCATAAGCATGGGGTTCAAAACAAAAAATAGGAGGAATGACAAAACGTAAGGAACGTAGGGGGTAAAATTCCTCCTGTCTCCCTGCATGTCTACCCTGATTCATAAAATAGAGATTTCCACCATCTTGGAAATACCAGGGACGGAGACAATTTTTTTTCAGCTTGTTTACTCTTCTTGATTGATTGACAACATTTAGAAAATTATCATCACAAATGTGCTCTACCCTTTCTTTGGGTCTCCAATTGGGACCTGTTCTTTCTTTAGGCTCATTGTCCACTTGTCCATGAGATGAGGTCACTCTATGATGTCTTCACTTCCAGGGGGGCTTCAGATTCTCTGGGTGTTCTGTATGTCAGTGGGAGAAAGATTGTAATTCTGTAGATATACTGCAAAAGGCACATTTTGTAATCAAATCCAAGCTAGGGTCTGTAGCTCAATTTTCGTAACAAATACTTTGATTTCTCTCTACTTATCTCTGTGTTTTTATTTTTAATTATTTTTATTTTTTTATTTAAATTCAATTAGTCAACATAATACATACTTAGCTTCTGATGTAGTGGGCAATAATTCATCAGTTGCGTATAACACCCAGTGCTCATTACATCACGTGTCCTCCTTAACACCCATCGCTCAGTTATCCCATTCCTCCACCTACATCCCCTTCAGCAACCTCCAGTTTATTTTCTAGAGTTAAGAGTCTTCCATGGTTTTTCTCCCTCTCTGATGACTTCCTATTCAGTCCCCACCCCCTTACTCTATGGTCCTCTGTGCTGTTTCTTATATTCCAGATATGAGTGAAACCACATGATAATTGTCTTTCTCTGATTGGCTTATTTGCTCAGGATAACACCCTTCAGTTCCATCCATGTTGATGTAAATGGCAAGTATTCATCCTTTCTGATGGCTGAGTAATATTCATTGTATATATACACCACCTCTTCTTTACCTATTCATCTGTCGATGGACATAGGTGCTCTTTCCATAATTTGCCTATTGTGGCCATTGCTGCTATGAACATTAGGGTACAGATGCCCCTTCAGATCACTACACTTGTAACCTTCGGTAAATATCAGGTACTGCAATTGTTGGGTCCTAGGGTAGCTCTATTCTTAACTTCTTGAGGAACCTCCACACAGTTTTCCAGAGTGGCTGCACCAGTTCACATTCCCACCAACAGTGCAAGAGGGTTCCCCTTTCTCCACATCCTCTCCAACATTTGTTGTTTCCTGTCTCATTAATTTTCCCCATTTTCACTGGTGTGAGGTGGGATCTCATTGTGATTTTGATATGTATTTCCCTGATGGCCAGTGATGTGGAGCATTTTCTCATGTGCTTGTTGCCCATGTCTATGTCTTCCTCTGTGAAATTTCTGTTCATGTCTTCTGCCCATTTCTTGACTGGATTATTTGTTTTTTGGGTGTTGAGTTTGATAAATTCTTTATATATCTTGGGTACTAATCCTTTATCTGATATGTCATTTGCAAATATCTTCTCCCATTCTGTTGGTTGTCTTTTAGCTTTGTTGACTCTCCTTTGCTGTGCAAAAACTTTATCTTGATGAAGTCCCAATAGTTCATCATTACTTTTGTTTCTCTTGCCTTTGGAGACGAATCTAGCAAGAAGTTGCTGCAGCTGAGATCAAAGAGGTTGCTGCCTGTTTTCTCCTATAGGATTTTGATGGATTCTTGTCTTGCATTTAGGTCTTTCATCCATTGTGAGTTTATTTCAATGCACGGTGTAAGAAAATGGTCCAGTTTCATTTCTACATGTGGCCGTCCAGTTTTCCAAGCACCGCTTATTGAAAAGACTGTCTTTTTTTCCACTGGATAGTCTTTCCTGCTTTTTCAAAGCTTAGTTGACCACAGAGTTGAGGGTACATTTCTAGGTTCTCTATTCTGTTCCATTGATCTATGTGTCTGTTTTTGTACCAGTCCCACACTGTCTTGATTATTACAGCTTTGTAATATAGTTTGAAGTCTGGCATTGTGAAACCTCCAGCTTTTGTTTTCTTTTTCAACGTTCCTCTGACTATTTGAGGTCTTTTCTGCTTATGTAAAAATTTTAGGATTATTTGTTCAAGCTCTGTGAAAAAATATCAATGGCATTTCGATAGGGATTGCGTTCAATGTGTAAATTGCCCGGGGTAGCATAAACATTTTAACAATGTTTCTTCTTCCAATCTATGAAGATTGCATGTTTTTCCATTTCTTTGTGTCTTTCTTCAATTTTCTTTCATGAGTTTTCTGTAGTTTTTAGAGCACAAATCCTTTACCCTCTTTGGTTAGTTTTTTTCCTAGGTATTTTATAGTTTTTGGTTGCAACTGTAAATGGGATTGATTCTTTAATTTATCTTTCTTCTGTTTCATTCTTTCTGTTTCATGAGTGTAGAAATGCAACTGATTTCTGTGTTTTTATATCCTGCCACTTTGCTGAATTCCTATATGAGTTTTAGCAATTTGGGGGTGGAGTATTTTGGGTTTTCCACATAAAAGTATCATGTCATCTGTGAGGAGTGAGAGTTTGACTTCTTTGCCCCAATTTGAATGCCTTTTATTTCTTTTTGTTGTCTGATTGCTGAGGCCAGGACTCCTAGTACTATGTTGAACAACAGTGGTGAGAGTGGACATCCCTGACGTGTTTTTCATCTTAAGGAAGAAGCTCTCAGTTTTATCCCCATTGAGAATGATATTCACTGTGGGCTTTTTGTAGATGACTTTTAGGATATTGAGGTATGTTCCCTCTATCCCTACACTGTGGAGAGTTTTAATCAAGAAAGGATGCTATATTTTGTCAAATGCTTTCTCTGCATCAATTGAGAGGATCATGTGATTCTCGTCTTTTCTTCTGTTAATTGATGTATCACACTGATTGATTTGAGAATGTTAAACCACCCATGCACCCCGGGAATAAATCCCACTTGGTCATGGTGAATAATACCCTTAATGTACTCTTATGTCCTTTTGGCTACTACCTTGGAGAGAATTTTGGCATTCGTTGCTCACCAGGGATATTGGTCTGTAATTCTCCTTTTTGGTGTGGGTCTTTGTCTGGCTTTGGAATCGAAGTAATACTGGCCCCATGGAATGAGTTTGGAAGTTTTCCTCTCATTTTTATTTTTTGAATCAGTTTCAGAAGAATACATATTATTTCTTCTTTAAATGTTGGTGGAGTTTCCCTGGGAAACCACCTAGCCCTGGACCCTTGTTTTTCTGGGAAGCTTTTGATGACAGCTTCAATTTCCTTGTTGGTTATGGGTCTGTTCAGATTCTCTGTTTCTTCCTGTTTCAGTTTTGGCTGTTTGTAAGTTCCCAGGAATGCATCCATTTCTTCCAGATTGCCTAATTTGTTGGCATATAATTACTTATAATATGTTCTTAAAATTGTTTGAATTTCCTTGGTGTTGGTCTCCTCTTTCATTCATGATTTTATTAATTTTATTAATTTATTAATCCTTTATTTTTTCTTTTTGATAAGTCTGGCTTATCAATCATTAATTCTTTCAAAGCACCAGATTCTAGTTTTGTTGATCTGTTCTACTGTTCTTCTGGTTTCTATTCCATCAAGTTCTGCTCTAATCTTTATTGTTTATTTTCTCCTGCTTGGTTTAGGCTTTATTTGCTGTTCTTCCTCCAGATCCTTCAGGTATAAAGTTACCTTGTGTATGTGAGATTTTTCCGATTTTCTGAGAGAGGCTTTTATTGCAATGTACTCTCCTCTTAGGACTGCCTTTGCTGGATCCCAAAGGTTGTGAAGAGTTTTTTTTCATTTTCATTAGTTTCCATGATTTTTTTTAAGTCTCCTTTAATTTTCTGGTTGACACATTTATTTTTTAGTAGAATGTTTTTTAACCTCCAAGTGTTTGAGTTCCTCCCAAATGTCCTCTTGTAATTAAGTTCAAGTTTCAAAGCACTGTGTCCTGAAAATATGCAGGGAATAATCTCAGTTTTTCAGTATTGGTTGAGATCTGATTTGTGATCTGGTATGTGACCTATTCTGGAGAAAACTTCCGTGTCCATTTGGAAGAATGTCTATTCTGTTGTATTAGGATGGAATGTCCTGAATACATCTGTGCAGTCCATATGGTCCAGTGTGTCATTCAAAGCTCTTGTTTCCTTGCTGATCTTCTGCTTTGATGATCTGTTCACTGCTGTGAGTGGGGGTGTTGAAGTCCCCTACTATTATTGTATTATCATCAATGTGTTTTTTAAATTTGGTTATTAATTGGTTGATATAATTGAATGCTCCCAAATTAAGAGCATAAATATAATTGTTAGCTCTCTTGGTGGGTAGACCCTTCTTCTTGGGTGAACTCCTATGATATAGTGTCCCTTTTCATTTCTTACTACAATTTTTGGTTTTAAAATCTAATATGTCTGATATGAGGATTGTTACCCCAGCTTACTTTTGAGATCCATTAGCATGATAAATGGTTCTCCACCCGCCACTTTCAGTCTGGAGGTGTCTTTAGGTCTAAAATAAGTCTTGTGGACAGCATGTGGATGATTTTGCCTTTTTATCTAATCTGATACCCTGTGTCTTTTGATTAGAACATTTAGCTCATTTACATTCAAAGTAACTATTGAAAGTTATGAATTTAGTGCAATGTACTACCTTTAAAGTCTGTGTTTCTGTAGATTGTCTCTGTTTCTTTCTGGTCCATGTTACTCTGGGGTCTCTTTTTGTTTAAAGGACCTCCTTTAATATTTCTTGCAGGGCTGGTTTATTGGTCATATATTCTTTCAGTTTCTGTCTGTCCTGGAAGCTCTTTGCCTCTCTTTCCATTTTGAATGACAGCCTGACTCGATGAAGTATTCTTGGCTGCATGTTTTTTTCTCATTTAGTACCCTGAATATAACATGCAGCGCTTTCTGGCTTCCTAGTCTCTGTGGAGAGAGGTCTAATGCCAGTCTAATGTTTCTGCCCCTGTAGATTAAGAACCTCATCTCAAGTTGCTTTCAGGATTTTCTCTTTATCTCTGAAATTTGCAAGCTTCACTGTTATATGTCAGAGAGTTGATCCAATGTTTTTGATTTTGGGAGGATTCTCTCTACCTCTTGGACTTGAATACCTGTTTCTTTCCCCAGATTAGGAAAGTTTTCAGCTATGATTTGCTCAAATATATTTTCTGCCCCTCCTTTCTTCTTCCTCAGAGATCCCAATAATTCTAATATTTTTATTAGTTTGTTTTATGAGCATTGCTGATTTCTTGAGGCCTCTCTTCATGATTCATTGGTTGCTTTTCTCTCCTTTCCTCAGCTTCCTTCCTTTCCATCATCTTGTCTTCTATGCCTCTGAATCTTACTGCCTCGTTTACCCTAGCTGTTAGAGTATCCAATTTAGACTGCATCTCAGTTAGAATATTTTAAATTTCAGCCTGGTTAGATTCCATTTCTCTGGTAAGAGATTCTCTATTATTTTTTATGCTTTTTTTTCCAAGCCCAACTAGTAACCTTATAATTGTCATCCTCAATTCCATCTCTGATATCTTACTTATATCCATATCGATTAGATGTGGCAGAGAGTATTACCTCTGGTTCTTTCCTTTGTTGTGAATTCCTCCTTCTAATTATTTTGCCCAGAGAATAATAGATGAACAAGTGAGCACTATCAAAAATATCAACCATAACCTGAGCAAAATACACTAGACAAGTCTGAATAGGTCAGAAACCAAAAATGAAAAGAAAAAGGAAAAGGAAAAGAAAAAGATAAGAAAAGAAGGAAAGAAAAAGGAAGAAAAAAAAGTTGGGGAGAGAATATAATCTCACAGGGTGGATAAAACAGGATGATCCACTTGGTCCTGAGTGCATTTTGGTCTGTGTGTTAGAAGACACTAAAACCCAAAGTTGTAAAGAAAGCAAAACTATATATATATATATATATGTATATATATATATATATATATATATATATATAGTTAGTTAGTTAGTTAGTTAGTATAGTTATAGTTATAGTTTATATAGTTATATATGTTATATCATATATATATAATTGAATAGAGTGAAAGGAAGCAAAAAATAAAGAATATATCTATAAAATGTTAAATATAAAAAATGAAAGGTAGAAAACAACTTAAAATCAAAGAGTTGATGAAACAAGAAATTTTGAAAAGGGAAAAAAGAAATGGAAAAATTTTAAACTGAAAGATAAATGAATCATGAGAAAAAAAAAAAAAAAAAAAGCAAAAACACCTCGACTTCTATACACCATTTTCCCCTAGCACTAGAGTTTTGCAGTCCTGCAAGGTCCATAAACTTACTATTCACCTGTTCACCCAGCTGGTCTTCTGCAGGAGGGGCCCACTGTTCTGATTCTCAGGTGTGTCCGTGCCTGGGTGGAGAGGCCAGTCCCTTCCAGGGGGCTGGGCTCAGTGTAAGCTCTTTCTGGTTGCTCTGTGTGACTTTTGTTCCCCATAGGCTTCCCGAGGCTCTTTAGAGGATCAGAACAAAAATGGCCCCACAACAATCTCCAACCCCAGAGCCAAAAGATTGTCATCCCTTCTCCTCGGTAAATGCTCAGGGATGAGTGGTCTTCACCTTTGTGTGTGCCAAGCTCAGCAGTCTCCTGTGGTGCACACCCACACCAGTCCTTCCAAGGGAAAGCAGAGGGTCCCCCATTTCTGCAATTTGTAAGACCCTGGCACTGAGAGCTGTCACCAGGTCATGCGCACACCTGCTCCACTCCTCCCAAGGAAGGGCAGAGGGTCCTCGCTTTCCTGTCTTTTGCAGGGTCCCCACACAGAGAGCAGCCACTCGATGGGGCCCTGGCTCTCAGTTATGGTGAATAAAACCAAGAACCCCCCTCCTGGGCTCACGATGGTAACATTCCCCTGCTCCAATGCCTGAGAACTCTTCCAGCTCAGGAACCTCCATTATTTCTGTGACTCCAGGGACCCTGAGACCACACTGTACCACCTAAGATATTGCATCATTTTACCACCTGAGCACCTTTCAGGCAGGGGTGTCTCTCACTGGAGCAGATTTCTGAGGATTCTGATATTAAACTCCAGGGCTATCTCACTTTCCAGTAGTGGCCTTATGGGGGCTCCCTCACCCCCAATGTTTATCTTCCAATATATCCCCTCAGAATCACTACTCC
This sequence comes from Canis lupus familiaris, assembly GCF_011100685.1. Classification (NCBI taxonomy): domain Eukaryota; kingdom Metazoa; phylum Chordata; class Mammalia; order Carnivora; family Canidae; genus Canis; species Canis lupus. Next base: position 45,610,109 of record NC_049242.1, on the reverse strand, counting down.
ACCCATCCTACTTTGCAGAAAGTGGTCACATTTCTACTTATAGAGCTCTAGCAATTCTTTTCTTACATCTCAGGTTGAATTCATGAATGTTCAGAATGATTTGATAGTTATCCATGTAAATTCAAGGGATCGGATGAAATGAGGTCCCCTACTCTTCCGCCATCTTGCTTCCTCTATCATCTGTGTGTTCCTAAGTTAGAATCTCTCAGAATACCAGAAGAACCCTTTCTAGGAAAAAAAAATAATAATAAAACTTATATACATTTTTTATTATATGTATTTTCATGTGAATATAACTAAACAAATTTGAGGTCTATTATCTTTCTGGATTTCCATAATAAACCAGTTTCAGTGGGAAGGCAAGTTGTTACCAACTCAATTTTAAGAGGAGGAAATGAGAAATTGGAGCTTTTGGACAAAATTTATATCATTGTTAAATTTTAAAGCAAAGATTAGAATACTCATCTATCAATAAAAATCTGAAATACAGGATAGTTGCAAGCCATTAGGACGCATTTAGTATTCTAAAACTGAAGACAATGACAGCAGTAGTACTGGGGTAGCCCATTCTGCAGGCGGTGGCTGTCTAGACTTTTGCCAATACGTAGCTCTCTTGTTATCGGCAATCTCAAGGTTCTCTGTCTCTACATACTAAATTTATTCGTGTGAAAGACTCACTTCAAAGAAAGAAACTTTTGACCATTAGCAAGAACTATGAAGAAGATGAAACAGAAAAGTTTGAGCTAATCAACTGTTCTGCTCTCTGAGCAGCAAGGACGTTTTTACAGCCATACCGAGGTTGAGCTCTGGTTGTGTTTTCTTTTGTTGTTGTTTTGGCGTTTTGTTTGTTTTGTCTTGTCTGGCTCGTTCAGTCGCCATCTTTATCTTCCTAGAAATTTGGAACTGCTTGATTGAAACACCTATCCATTTTGGTTTAAGTGCTCCGATGATTGTTTTTCTAGCTGTTGCTATCCTTTGTTCATGGTCTACTGCACAGATCAATATTCAGAAAGGTCAAAATTGTGTCTTTTTCTAGGTCTGGCAATGTAGAAAGCTGATACACTACTGGGGATGTTGTTTGTCACATATCTCTAATATTAGAAGCCTCAGTGTGCTCTTGACCTTTGTTAAAATAATTGGTACCAATTATACAAACAGAACACATGTTAATTATTGATCTGAAACTGGTTAAAACTGCACAGCAATATCACATTTATTATGATTAATTAGTTGAACAGAGCAACTGTTTGAAAAGAATAGCTATTTTTTACTTTGCTTAGGAACTTTTGTCTTCATGGCTCAATGGTTATAAAAGAGGAGTTGTCAAGGCAACCGTGCCGAGCATCTGCTAAGTAAATAGTGTGGTTTCAAACGTGTGAAAGCAAACGAGAAATCCGATTGACTTATATCTATCTACACTGTGGATAAAAGTGACTGCTGATTGTAGCATTCTGGTTGTCACTGGGTAATAAGCACTGTGTGCATATGAACAAACCATGAAAACAATGCATTCTCACTGCGGTACCTGTGTATCTGCTACACTGTCACTTGGAAATACTCTATTTAATGATATCCAGTTACCTCCAAAGCCCTTCTTTCTCTAACAAAGCACTATATATCTGAAAAATCCAGTCTAAGTGACATCTTCCCAGTGGTCCTTATGCCTTTTTTGGCATTTGACTAAAATTTTTAACATTGGTACTGTAATACTTAGTACATTGCTTTACACTAAGATTAGTGATGTTTATTTTCCCCAGGCAGCTAAAAGTTCTTTGGGATCTCTTTGTTTCTTATGCATAGCACAATACTGGCACAGAACAGGTGTCAGCTGGCAACTTGATACAAAACAGCAATGTCTCTGTTATGAAGTTTCCAAACGTTGTACTCAAAAACGTAGGTATTCAATTACCTTCCTATTATTCCAAATGTAGGAAAGATTACACAGCAATAACTGTGCTATATTGTTCAATGAGTTTACCTGTAGGGGCTGATTACCTGTAGGGTTGTACTGAAATTTTAAAATTCCTAAGAGTAGATAGTAAAAAAAAAAAAAAAAAAAAAAAAAAAAAAAAAAAAAAAAAAAAAAAAAAAAAAAGGAGGGTATTTGTTGGATAAATCAATGAGGAAGCATTAGGTTAGAAGTGAGATGGCTCTTAAGAGAGGGATTCACAGATGTGAGCCAAAAGAATACATAGTTTTATTAAATTATTAGTAAGGGGTGGGGTGCCTCAGTTGGCTCATTGGCTTAGTGACTCAGTAGGTTAGGCATCTGCCTTCAGCTCAGGTCATGATCTCAGGGTTCTGGGATTGAGCCCTGCTTAGTGGGGAGTCTCCTCCCTCTCCCTCTGCAGGAGATCCCCCTACTTGTGTTCTTTGGTTTTTTCTCTGTGTGTCAAATAAATAAATAAAATCTTAAATAAATAGGAAATGGTTTTGTCATATTTTGGAATGTTCTTATTTGGTGTCATTTATAATTTAGGATTGTATTGTAATGACATATGAAACATTACAGAGGTTAAAATGCATACACTTTTAATGCTCTAATGACCATAAGATCATGTTAGAACCTGAGCATTGGTACTTATATGTTAAAGACAATATCAAATTATTATTTTTGTAGTATTCAATGGGGATGAGACAAGATTAGTCAAACGTTTTTTAGAGTTATCAAAAAGGATTTATAGATGATGTTACATAAAACTATCATTCTACATCGTATGGTCATAGTTATCTTGCAGACAAAATATTTCCGTATTTTTTAAAAATAAGGACATTAAAAAATACCTCAATTCTTAACTCATACTATTAACTTTTGTTTACAAATGTAAGAAAAGTATTTTTGCTTATTATAAGATAAAGTCTTAAAAGCCAAATACATAATTTGGAGAACCATAAATTTCCCCTTGAAATTTTAAATCCCTAATTGTTCAATCCTTTTGATTACTTACTTTATTTTAAATAGAATAATTTATTCACATATTCATATTTTGTATTTACTTGGTTAATTTCACACATTAAGGTAGGTGTAACAAAGCCTTTTCAAATTATCTTAATTATTACTAAATTGATTATTGTTCTGCATAATGCTGATCAACACATACTGCTAATTCCATGGTATCTATATGCAAAATAAGTACTTATTCTAATATGGATCTATCATTAGATAAAAGCTATCATTTTGGCATGAGATTTTAGATGATTGTGCATTGCTTTCTCAAAAACTTAATGTTGCAGCTAGATTTTCTCTGCATCAATCATGTCACCCAATGTGTTTTGTTTATGATATTTAACCTGGATATTTAAGAGTATTACTAGTGATGAAGTGAGTTTTCTCCATCAGAAAATAATTCATGTATCCAGAAAAAAAAAAAAAAAGAATTCACATGTCTGAAAAGGATTTTTCTTCAAAAATATGAACTGCCTCTAGCATATTGTTTTCCATTCATAAATGAATAAAAGATGAAGGAAGATGTATGCCTTTGGCTATTTTCTGATGATGAGAATGTTGACCGTTTGAAGGCTGCTTATATTGAATATAGTCCCACGATTTAGAATGGAGGTAATGTCAGCTTAGGACACACATGAAAACGTCCAGTATATTTAACTTGTATACTCAGGGCATCCACAGGTACAATTATCTGAAGTTCATACTGTGTATTCATTTCAATGAAGTGGATGATGTATATTTCCTGTCATCTCCTTTAAGAACTACAGAGAATTGTTCTGTCTTTTATGAGCAGCAGGACACCAAGACATTAGCTTAAGTGTCATTGTTCATTTCAACAGCAACTTAGCTAACTGGTCCTGTTCATCTCCTTGCCAGCTTGACTGTTACTCATTGAAGTCAGTCTCTACAACTTACTGAGTACACTGACATGATGTAAAGAGACTGAAGAAAAAAATTAGAGGAAATTCTTGGATCACTCAAAGCTGGCTGCATTGATAGATCGAAGAACTGGATGGTACCAGCAATTCTATTCTAGCAAATCATGCAAAGATGATACTTTTATATGTTTACTATATTTACCCATTAAAATTTAGAAAGGGAAGACATGATCATATCTTGCATGTTTTTCTATTTCCTTTAGAAGTTCCAGCATTTTTTGCTGTTATTTTGTTTTCTCAGCTTCTGTTCACTTGACTTTGGAAGCAGTGGTGGGGCGAGGGGTGGGGACATACACACAAATGCTCAGTTCCTTCTTGGTTTGAATGTCCTAGTTTGAATATATGTGGATACATGTTTTCTTTTTTTGTTTGTTTGTTTTGTTTTGTTTTGTTTTTGCAAGCAAAAACTTTTATTCAGAATAAGCATTAGCAAAATGAAGATAAGTGCCTCATAATGCAGGGCCACAGAATACTCAGATTAGAAAATCATTACAAAACTTTGCTACAGATTAAAATAAACTTGAAACCACAATCACTGGCTATAAAATGCCGCTGTATGGAATCACTCTAAAAATAAAAGGTGAAAATCTTCAGACAATTTGTTCTCTTGTTTGCCCAGGTTGCAGGGAGTCAACAGCCCTCAGAATCCAGTGCAGCTGTGACACCCAAGGCCAGGGAGTGATCAGAGGACCCCTCAGCCCCACCACTGTGGCCCTGCTATTGAATCTGCATGAAGACCACCTGGCCTCAGGGTTCAATTGGTCTTTATGCAAAGGTCTTGCCTGTGTCCTTTTTTGGCTATTTCAAACCGAGAAACGTGTAACTATATATTATATATATATATCCACAATGACTTTTTTTTTCCAAATTTATATATATATCACAGTCATTAAGACAATGGGCTCTGCCTCCAGAGTGCTTCAGTTCTAATTTGGCTTTATCATTTACTCTCTGTGATTATGTGGATTCAGAGAAAATATTTGACAAAATTCAACCTTGTTTCCAAAACTGTCAACAATAGGAACAGGATGGAATGTCCTTCAGTAAATGGCACCTTTAAAAAAACAGCTAATATCATACATGCTGATGAGAGACAATGTTTCCCTCTAAGTTCAGAGACAAGGCAAAGAGATCTTCTCTAATTCATTCTTTTGTTGAATTATAGACCTACATGCAAAATCTAAAGCTATAAAATTTCTAGAAGTTTCTAAAATTTCATTGGAGAATATCTTCACAATCATAAGCAAACTAAGAGTTCATAAAGAGAAAAGGGAAAACACAAAGACTTTTTAAAGGTAAACTATAATTTGGGGCACCTGGGTGGCTCAATGGTTGAGCATCTGCCTTCAGCTCATGTCCTGATCCTGGGGTTCTGTGATCCCTGCTCAGCTGGGAGCCTGCTTCTCCCTCTGCCTGTGTCTCTGCCTCTCTCTGTGTCTTTCAGGAATAGATAAATACAATCTTTATTAAAAAATAACAATAAAAGGGCAGCCCTGGGTGAGTCAGTGGTTTAGTGCTAACTATAGCCCAGGGTGTGATCCTGGGGTCCCATGATCGAGTCCCATGTCGGGCTCCCTGCATGGAGCCTGCTTCTCCCTCTGCCTGTGTCTCTGCCTCTGTGTGTGTGTGTGTCTCTCATGAATAAATACATAAAATCTTTAACAAAATAACAATAAAATAAAATTTAAAAATATACTACAATTTGAACTTTGGCAAAAGAAAAATATCTGCTCAGGAAGACCTACCACTAAGAAAGTAAACAGCCAAACCATAGTGAAATAAAATATTTACAAACATACATTTAAGAACGAACTTGCTACTCCCCAATAATAGAAAGATAAAAGTGAGAAACAAATTTGAACTGATATTTTAGAAAAGAAAATGTATAGCTGCCCCGTAAGCCTAAGATTTCATGCTCAACACCCTTAGTCATCAGGGAAATGCAGTTTTAAAATCATATCTACCCACATAACTAAATGAAAAATAATAGTGACACCAAATGTTGGATATTATGCAGATTAAGGGTGGGAAAATATGACCCACGGGTCAAATCCACTTGTTGCTTTTTTAATAAATTTCTATTAGAACCCAGCCATGCCCATATTTGCATATTTTCTATGGATGCTTCCACATTGCAGCAGCAGAACTGAATAATTACATAATAATTATTCCATAATAATTATGGACCACAGAGCTAGGATATTTACTCAATAGCCCTTTAAAGAAAAACATCGCTGACCCATGACATAATAGTATCAGAACCCTTAAAATAATCTCTTTGTTTGGCGGGTAAAATGCTACAAACAACTTGGAAAACTATAACTTCTTTTCTTGTTTTGTTTTTTTTTTTCTAAAGATTTTATTTATTTATTCATGAGAGACAGAGAGAGAGGCAGAGACACAGACAGAGGGAGAAGCAGGCTCCATGCAGGGAGCCCGATGTGGGACTTGATCCCAGGACCCCGGGGTCATGCCCTGAGCGGAAGGTAGGTGCTCAACCGCTGAGCCACCCAGGCATCCCGAAAACTATAATTTCTTAAAAATCTTTTACCTACCCTACAACTCAGCAATGGACCATCCAGCATTTATTCAAGAAGAAAACATATGTCCACATTAAACTTTGTGCAAGAATGATCGTTAAAATGTTATTCATTTTAGCCAAAACTACAAATAGTCAGTCCAGGTATCCATCAACAGGAGATTGGAAAACCATTGTGGTGTGTTCGTACAATAGAATACTTCTCAGCAATGTAAAAGAACAAACTGTGGAAGTATGTAGCAATCTCAAAAACCTAATGCTGTATGAAAAAAAGCAGACACAAAATAGAATATGTATTTCTACAAACCCTAGAAAAAGCAAATTCACGTACAGTGATAGAATTCACTGTTCGCTTTGATATGGAGACCCACTACCTTGCAGAGGGTGCAGGGTAACTCTTTGGAGTGATGGATATAGTCGATCTGGTTAGTGGTGAGGATTACAAAATCTAAGCATTTGTGGAAATGGATTAAATTGTACGATTAAAATTGGGTCCTTCACTTAATGTTTTTATACCTAAAAAGATAAATTAGTCACATGGCTATTCTAACCAGATGGGGATGATGTTTTGTAGGTGAATAGTTGAACACCTAGTTTAAATTTTATCACAATAAAGACAGGGAGAATTAATTCAGAGAGATAATAATTGGTGTCACAATAATATGTGGTCACTGGCTAGAAAGAATCCAAATGCCGATGTGGTAGAGAAACACGTAGGACATTGGAGTTATTGAAAATTATCCAGTTATTAGATTAAAACACGGGTCATGGAAGTTTGGTAGAATATAAACTAAAAATAAAGTGCAATAATAATTTACAAAAGAGATAAAAAGCATAAATCAGAGATCAAGAAGAAACACGTCACCTATAATAAACATATGTAGAGCATATTGAAAGCCTTAAATCAATCTAAACACTTTAAAATGTTAAGTTAAAATACAGTAATACACTCTTTCTTATTGTTCATATTTTCAACAGTTGAGAGACTGATAACACCTGGTAAAAAATACCACGAAGGGGCAGGACAAGCTGACAACTTCTATGATGAAGCAGTTCTGAATTCAACAGGAACCCCATTAAGACGAGATCAGCCTACGGGTTTCTATGGAGTGATATGTCGCTCCTCTTACTGTTGGGTGGTACCTCTCGTGGGTCATTTCTGAATCTGTGCTTCCTTTTCATCACAATCTGCCATCTGGTCTCAGCAGCGATTGAGAGTAATTAAAGCAAAGGTCTGTGACCACACTGGGGACAGAGCAGTAGAGAGGAGAATGTTCAGGTACTTCAGGAAGCCATCGCATTGAGTGGAGCAGGGGCCCCTGGAGGGACTGGGCGGTGGTCATTCAGAGCTGCAGGCCCCACATCCAGGACCAGGTTGTGACAGATGCGAGCATCTTCCTATTAATCTAAGGTATACGGAGATGTATCGGACGCACAAGCAAGTAAATTACAAAGCGAGACTCCCCACAGTAAAGCAGAATACAAAAAATGGAATGATTTTATTTTCTATGTTGATATAAACAGTCCTTTATATTAAAATTATTCAAGGGATGATTTCTCTTGCCATGGTGCTTCTTACTGTTATAACCCCAATGCAAAAATAAATAAATAAAAAATAAGTTCAGCAACTAAAGCACAAAAAAAGAGAGTGGAAAATAACTTTCTAAATTAATTTCCTATTTTATAGAAGTACAAAAAAAAAAACTGCACGTATCAAATGCCATGGAATCTGAAAGGATTTTCTATGAATAAGGGATGGCATTGCACTTTGCTTCTGAGCCAGTTTGCTTGTTTTACCTCCGCCATAAGTTTGTGCCTCAAGGATCTGAAGTGCCCTACATTTGTTCTGGAAGGGGGACCGGAGTCTCCGAACCACTAGATGCCTGTCTGAAACCCCTGAGATGCACAGAACCGGGAAACCGATGAGCTGTCCCGGCCTGAGTGCATGTTCTGACCGGCTGCACTGGAGTGGTTTCCTTGCTTGGAATTTTCTGACAAATCAAAGGCTTGGAGTCTTCTATCTGCAGCTGCAGTGAGCTGGTTGAAGATAACTTGTTTGTCCTTGTGGGTTGCTTTTCCTCTTGCAAATAGTGTTGGGTAGAAACCTCAACCAGAGAAAGTTCAAGAGTACTTGGTATTTAGAAACACTCTTAAAAAAAAAAAAAAAAAAAAAGAAAGAAAGAAAAGAAAAAAGAAACACTCTTAAAAATATACTCAGAAATGCAAAAAAAAAAAAAAAAGATTTCCATGGTATTAACTTAGAAAGGAGACGAATGTGTTCATGGTCAGCCGGGATATGAAAGATATAGATAAACCCCCTGTGGACACGCCCTTGATTCATTTATCCTCCAAGAAAGCTTCTTAACCTAAGACTGTGCCAAAGCAGAAAATTGGGGGGCCTTGCTTTGTGCTTCTCTGCTTAGCACGTGCCAGGCACCACTCCCAAATCATTTAACTTTATGGCTTAATTGCATCGCACCTGTCATCGCTACAATTCCTTTAATTGTCACTGTAATTAATTTGCCTTTGATGAAGATAAGTAAAAATAGATATCTCTCCTGATTTTCTCCCACCTTCTGTCTCTCCAAGAGTCTCACAATTTTTACATTCCCCTGTATATTCAACAGGATAACTCCCCTGAAAACTGATCTTCAAAAAAATAATAATAGTAATAATAAATAAATAAAACTGATCTTCGGCTGCGCACTCACCGAATATTCATTGAGCAACAATTTTGGAATATATCGGAAAAGTGGCCCAGAGTTTGTGTTTGTGTGTTTTGAGAAGCAGCATAGATATGAAGCTGATTTTATAGAATACGGACGACGGATACATGACTGGCAAGGCTCCACTCCTCGTCCTTACACCCAGGGCGGAAATCTCTAACACAAACACACACTTGCCCCTTTCCTGATGCACTGCCACCGCCTGTCACTTTCTAGTCCTCTCACCAAACTGCTGCGAGGGTTAAAAAGACAATCTCCATCCTTTCATAGTCATTGGATTGTCGTGGCATGAAGAGAAAGAATGCCAGAGACAGTCGTTCTGATTTTTTATAGACTCCCTGAGCTATGCTGGAAGCCAGAAAATGAAGCTAGTCTAACAAGGCCCGTGATCTGACTTTGGGGACCGTATTTTGGGCTTTTGTGACAGGAACTGTCAGTATATCAAAGCAGATACTTATCACTTCTTATTTATTATTTATTTATTTATTATTTATTTATTTATTTATTTATTTATTATTTTTTTGAAGATTTGTATTTATTTATTCATGAGAGACACACACACACAGAGGCAGAGACACAGGCAGAGGGAGAAGCAGGCTCCATACAGGGAGCCTGACGTGGGACTCGATCCTGGGACTCCCAGACCATGTCCTGAGCCAAAGGCAGACGCTCAACCACTGAGCCACCCATGCGTCCTTATCACTTCTTTTTTTTAAAAAGTTAAAGAGCAGGAAGGTGGTATTTGTACACATACACATATGTGTGCATATCGTCTACGACTACTACACTTGTTTGCACGTCGAGGCCCATGTGTGCATGTGTGTATCGCCCATTTTCAGGACTCTTCTCTGCCTATCCGTGTATTTCACTCTCTCTTTATAGAGGACTCCAGTCACAAGGCACTTCCTCACCGAGGATTCACTTCTCCATCCCTTTGCCCTGCTTTCTTTTTTTTTTTTTTCTTTACAGCTTCCCATTATTACACATTCCTTCATTTATTTGACCTCTTGGCTTCCCCCCCCCCCCACTAAGATGGGTTCTCCATGAGGGGGAGCACTTTTCTCTGTCATTTTCACCATTGTATCCCCAGACCCTAGAATCACACAGAGTTGCTATTCAATGAGCACATTATATAAAGTATACTGTGGGCAGCAGGGCAGGATCTCTGGTTTCTTCAGAGTAAAGCAAATTCAAAGGTTGACTTGTTCAAGGTACACAGCAAGGAAGTAATATCACTTCATCTCGGTGAATTCTCTCTCCTGGCACTCCCAAAGCTTAGTGTGGCTTGGTACTTGTTGCTTGTTCTTACTCTTGCAAATGGTGTTGGCAAGAAGCCTCCGCCAGAGACAGTTCAATGGCACTTGATATTTAAAAACAGTTAAAAATATTTCCAGAAATGGAAAAAAAAAAAAAGAAAGAGTTCAGTGATGTTAACTTGAAAAAGAGACTGACATTTTTGTGATCAGCCCCAACATGATAAATGATGTAGACAAACTAACTGCTTATGGTGCGTCCTTGATTCATTTCCTCTGTAAGGAAGCTTATTAAGTCAGGATTGTAGCAAAGCAGAAATTTGGGAGGCCTTGTTTTCTGCTTCTCTGCTTAGCTATGCCATACATTACTTCCAAATCATTTGACTTTGGGGTGTAATTGCACAGCACCTGCCATCACTACAATCCATTTAATTGCCACTGTAATTAATTTGCCTTTAATGAAGACAAGTAAAAATAGATATATCTCTTCTGATTTTCTACTACCTTCGTCTGTCTCTCTAAGATTCTCACATTTTTCCTTCTCCTTTATGATAACTATGGATCTCACTTAAAGGCAAGTTCTCAGATGCTAATATTAGGTTGGGCGCCTCCTGTGCAATCACAGATTGATAGAGGAATGTCAGGAGATATATTTAGTATTTGTGTGGAATGGCAAGTATCCTTTTTTATAATTAAGTAGCATTTGTAAGAATGCTATGCTTCCTTCCAATTGACTAAAATGTATTTTAAAATATGTGGATCGTGTCTTTGGCTGAATTTTAAATTTCTGGTACAATCAAAACTTACAAGGATTCAGTTAGGAGTGGGTACCTCACGAAAGTTGTCTTAGATATTTCAAAGCAGTGACCTTGAGACAAGCCTATGCAGTAAAGAGAAATAGTTAACACCCTTAGGTCAAACAAGATATGGATTCGAATTAGAAAAGCATCAACAGTCAAGGGAAGCAGGCATAGAGTCAAGCTACAGGCCTGTGCACCCTCTGTCTGGAGGGGCAAAAAAAGGCTGGGCCATTCTCTAAAAATGATAATCGCTAACACCAAATATGTCTTGGCTGCAATATATAATAATAAATCTCTTCTACTGACTCAAAAATGATCAATAGAAGCTTCTGCCTACCTCACAGACTTGGAATGAAAAGGAGATGGATGTTTAAGAATCCAAACCACAAAGCAAGTATCAAAACAACTCTATCAGAAGTAAGAAATGGGAGGGACTCCTGGGTGGCTCAGTGATTGAGTGTCTACCTTCAGTTCAGGGCGTGACCCAGGGTCCTGGAATCGAATCCCACATGGGGCTCCCTGCATGGAGCCTGCTTCTCCCTCTGCCTGGGTCTCTGCCTCTCTCTCTGTGCCTCTCATGAATAAATAAATAAAATCTTAAGGAAAAAGAAGTGAGGAATGGGGGGAAAATATACCCCCTCCAAAATGTCCAGATATATGAGAACATTGTTCGGTTCCCCATTATGTAAGTGGAAAAAACCCCAATGATAGTTGTATTAAAAATCAAAAATTAGGTGAGCCAAATCTTTCTAAGGTAGAGGAACTGGGGACAGCCAGGTAAATAAGTCGTTTGGTGAACACTCAGGATAGAATCTTCTCCTGAAATTCATTTCTCCCTGTCCTTATCTTACTCGTTCTGAATTATTGGAATTCTGAATCTGTGAGCAGTTTCCACATCTGGCCTCTTTCGTGGGTGCTTTGTATTTAATCTAGCAGACAACCGGGCACCAACGAAAACCTTTGAGATATAGGGATTCACATATGAAAGATTTCACCCTTGGGTGGCTGGAGACTCCAGGGTAAAACTGGAAAATATTTTTCTGAATATTTGAATGCTAGAAAAACATATGACTTAATAAGTAAGACATTTGGGAGACTGAGGCTATTTTTTTCACTTTTTTAAAATATTTAATTTAATTTATTTATTTGAGAGAGAGAGAGAAAGCAGGCACAAGCAGGGGGAGCAGGAGAGGGAGAGGGGAAAGGAGGATCCCCACTGAGCAGGGTGCCCAAGGACATGGGGCTGGATCCCAGGACCCCAAGATCATGACCTGAGTCGAAGGTAGATGCGCCCCTTTGTTTCACCTTCTAGTGGAGTAAAAAGACATATGCTATTATACTTTTCACAAAGATCAAAATATAATTTTCTATTGAGTGGAATGACATCATTACAAAGACAGTCTGTCATTCGTTAATATGGAGAGTAGGTTTCCCTGCACTTTCTGCATGTCAAAGAGTTTCTGGTGAAGAGAAATGTCCCATTGTCCCATCAGATGATGGTAGTAAAGACAGTTGTTCATCTTTTGGGAGTGATTTTTTTTGTACACAGGGAGAGAAAGTGGGAAGGGAGGGAGAAAGGAGAAAGAAATCTAGAGGGAATTAGTGTTTAAGGAAATCAGGGACTTCTTGAGGATATTTAATTGATTATATTTATATTTATATATTTTATATTCTTCAAGACAAGGGAACATTTCACCTTGAAGCATAATCATTGACCAATCCATGAGCTTACCATTGGCTCAGCTTATAATTGCAGTTCCTCTTTCTAGGTCAGAGTTTTAAATTAGTGGCGAATTTCCCACAGTAAACCTGATTAACTGATTTCTTAGCCTACCAGGAATTTATTTATTTATTTTTATTTTATTTTTTTTTCTACCAGGAATTTAAATCAAAGTCAAAGTCATCTTTAGTTCTTGGTCTGGCCAAACTGCTCCTGAGACCTTCCTATACCAACCAGACACTGCTCTTTCTGGGCTGTTTCACCTGCTCAAGCCAGAAAATACACATCGATCCACAGTCCCACAGTCACTTGTGTGGCCTCAGTTTTATCTTCTAAGGATGATGACAGCCTCTCTCTCTCTGGGTAGCCAAGATTTATTCTTTCTCTTTTTTCCTTGATGGTGCATAATTCCACCCCGATTTCAGATTCTTTCCAATGTTTTCTTCTTAAAAATATTTTTGCTGATAGGACTTTAAGAGCTTTTGTGTTTGTGATGAAATTTTGTCAGATGTTTACTCTAAATTACATCCACCGGGGGGAAAAAAGCAATCAACTAGAAAATTAATAGTTACTTGTCATCCTCCTATTTGGGGGGAAAAAAAAAGAGTTGAGTGTCTATTTCTCAATTCAATTCACTCGCCTTTTTGAAACAGTGTGCCACACTAGTCTCTAAACACACACACACACACGCATATATCTTAAGGCTCTTTATAGTTGTACTTAGACCCACAAATAGTACATATCCACATAATATATTTTATGTCATGCTACCCCAAACATATCTAATAATTTGGTTAGGCATCCCAACAGTTATTTCTGGAGCAATGCATTAATACATAAAAATGGAAACATAATTTTACTTAAAAAATTATAGGAGTCTGGAGGTAATACGTAATAATAAAATTTCTCCTACCACAAACGAGTTCCCAGAGGCAGTCCTAACATGACAAGGTGACTTATATGGAACTGAATGTTATAAACCCTTTGAAAATCAATGCTATCCCCCATGTTGGGATTTACTTTCTCAAAAAGAGTCTGAGAAACTCATATAAGAGGTAGAAGTGGTAAAAAATTTTAAGGAAAGGAAGAGGAAAAGGTAAAAATTGTTCTATCAAAATGTATAAACCTGTTCTTGGGACTAACAGCTCTAAATCATGAGGTAGGAGAGCCTTTTAATAACAACACTAGGAGTAGGAACCAAGGCAGTAATTTTAACTTAAAAAGCCAGCGATATACAATGCTAATTCCAATTAACACAGCAGAGGGCAGGGAAACCTTTGGCTTCAAATTACAGCCTCACCCCTGCAGAATGCAGGAGCTGCGCTTTCTAACTGCCACTTTCACTTGCTCACACTCCTCCCTCCCTAACCCCTGCCTCTCTCTCCCAACTCTACCCCTCTTGACAACTGGCCATCTTTTCTCCCACATGGTTCTTTGAAATATGACTACTGATGTTATAAAAAGTTTCTTAAGCTCACAACTGGCATTAAGGACGCCTGGGTGGCTCCGTGTTGGAGCATCTGCCATTAGCTCAGGGCATGATCCTGGGGTCCTGGGATTGAGTCCTCACTGAGGACTCTCCCTCTGCAGGGAGCCTGCTTCTCCTTCTGCCTCTGTCTCTGCCTCTCTGTGACTCTCATAAGTAAATAATTTTTTTAAATCTTTGAAAAAAAAAAGATTTTAACTGACATTAAAGTGTTAAAGCCATTACAGATTTTGATAGACATTCTCTAGACCTATACTGGCCAGCTCCTAGGTCTAAATCCAGACTAGAGCTTTAGCCTGAGCTCCATGAGGGCAGTCTTGGTCCTCCCTATAACTGTATCCCCAGTGCCCATAGCTATACCAGACACTTCTGAACAAATGAATGAACTCCACCTATCTTAATTTTAATTCAAAGTATCCGGCCATCTGAAATTTACTTATTTATGCCCCTGTATTAAACCTTTCTAAAATCATGCTTAGGACTAAATGATTCTTCACCTAGCAGATACTGGATTGCCTAGTGATACATTCTTATGAGGCCTTCCCATTCTCACCCCAACCGTGGAGAATCTGCAAAGTAAACCTTAGCTTTAGGTAAGGATGAATTTTAACATTAGAAATAGGTATCTAGAGTGGATCTAGGAACTCTGTTGAGAAGAATTCCAAAAAATGAAGGTTGTCATAAAAAGGGGGAAAGTGCCTAAAAGCCGATCATTTCCCTTGGTCACTTGTAGGTCTTCCAAGATGCAAAATTGCATTTCTTGATATCTTTAAAAATCTGGAAGGAAAAAAATCTAGGAGATGGCATCTTATCTACTTTTAACACCGAAGAACAATAAAGCTGAAAAATGTCAAATAAGTTGTTCAAGTTCTCATGAGTAAATAATGAAGCTGAGAATTTTATTGAGAACTCTGGTTCCTAAACCTATGATCATGCTTCCTGCCATAAATGGAATTTCTGAATTGTATAACAGGCAAATCCATTACGTCTTCGAGTCTGTGTTAAACATATTCTTTCTTAAGCTACTAACAGAACGACTTATAACTGGATTTACTTCTTCTGATGATGCTTTTTTTTTTTAAGGCATCTTCTCACTTGGGAAAGCTTCAAATATTAATATTGGGGAAGATGCGTTCAATAGAAGGATATGTCTATGCTACTTTAAATCTTCTGGGCATTTAAATAATAGACTGAGATAAATAACACATTTCACTCTTAGGTAATAGGTGGAAGGTGAAAATAGAAGACCAAATTTGAGTAGGGAGTTGTAAGGAGGGCTGAAAGTCACTAGGGAGGGACTATATGGGACTTAGTATGGGCAAGAAGGAACACATAAGAAGTCTAATGAATGTTGGTAGTCATCACGAATTCATAGAAGAGGTTATCTTCAAAATAGTAACAAATGTAACATATTGACATAAAATTACAGTTCTCATTTTTTTAGACTATTGTGAATAAAAGCTAAAGGAGGAAGAGACAAAAGAAAGCACACATCTCCCAAGAGGAGGTGAATGATGTGCATAAAATAACGACCACACTGGCATAAGTGATCAGAGACAGGTAAAACCAAAGACTACCAAGGGTAGGGCAGGGCTGCCACTCAGATGGCAGGTGCAGGGTCTGCTGAATACGTCGTACTCATGGGACTTTCCCTCCTGGAAGTAAAGGGCCAGGACCATCAATCCCTGTAGTGTTACTGGAGAAGCTGAGGCCCAGGGCCTTCTCTTTTCATTATATTGTATGGCTTTTTAATTGCATTTAAATTTAGCTAGTGTCTGGTTTAATGACAAATAAGTAAGAGAACACATAACTACATGGACACACATGCACACACACACACATGCACATTTTTAGGAACTAAGAGAGGGAGCATTTTGTTGATTGAAAATTGACCTTCCCTGCCAGTTACTAGGACTCTTCTTGCAAAATTCAATGAGGGCAAGAACAGGACATAAACCGTGCATAAACTCTAACCATCTTGCATTTCTGCCAAGCTATAGAACTCCTTGCAGGATGAGCTCTGTAACCTTTCAGCAGCAGCCCGAAAAACCCCAAGGAAGAGCAAGTCAGGATGAACCAGGCCAACGAAGCTAGAGTAGGAGCAGATAGGCAAAACCCTCTCCCATTCATCACCATGTTTGTGTCATGTTGTTCATGTCCATTTTATTGAAAGTTGCTACAAACCCTTTTAGGAAGTAGGCAGGGTCTAGATTATGGGTTCATATACTTGCCTGTCTGGGAGTCAGAGCCTCCATAGGACAGCTTCACTCTCACCTACAGTGTTTTGTAACACTGTTCAAAACGTGGTTACTGCTCCACGGCTGTGAGTTCCTCATATTGGGACTAGCAATAGAACACAGGACACAGAACGTTGCATAGCAAACACAAACACTGAAGACTGTAAATGATATAAAAAGATACGTGATGACATTCCGTAAGTTTGTTGCTCTTCGGAAGTTCTTCTCACTGTCCACTGTCCATGTTAGCTTGTATTACTTCATAAATCTTTCACTCCTCATCTCCAGCAGAAGCAAAGTTAGAACCAACTCTCCTACTACATAAACAGAATTTATAGAGGGAAACTTGGGATATTTGTTTTCTTTTGCTCCTTTCTAATAGTTTTTTTGGATCAGTGAGCAAATGGATCACAACTGCCTACCTGGCCAAATAGTACGCTGTGTTTTCATGCCAGTCTTATGGGCCTTTAGGGGAATCTATTTCCATGGGCTGTGAACCTATTTAAATAAAGGCCCTTGTCATCACCCTTGACAACCCTGTCACAGCAACAGTAAAATATATTGTATTTAATCACTAGGAAATAATAGATACAAGCCTAGGGAACCATAAATGAAATTCATTGTTAGCAAGAGTCTGTAACAAGACCTATCCTGAGCATTTTGTTCCCCCACAAAATACTCGGTCCAGTCTTAAATTCAGAAAATATCTAAAGATAAGTCTTCTTGTTTTGGCTTTTTAAATTGAGGTCAAATTTACAGATCTCATTTTACTCTGTTTATAATTCAGCACAAATTTACTAAAACCTAACACGTTCAGACATTATGCAAGGATTAAAAATGTGGGAATGAATGAGGCAGACTTTAATTTAAATGGATAGTTGGCAACTGATAGTTGAAGAGAGAGAAAGGAAGGTAAACAGAAATTCACCACAAATAATTCAGGCTAGAATGCAATACTAGGTGAAACACAATCAGAAAGAAGAAGAAAGAAGAAGAAGAAGAAGAAGAAGAAGAAGAAGAAGAAGAAGAAGAAGAAGAAGAAGAAGAAGAAGAAGAAGAAGAAGAAGAAGAAGAAGAAGAAGAAAATTAATTCTGCTTGGGAGGGAGAGACAAAGAAGTGTGTTCAAATAGGAATTAGAGGGAAATTATCCCATGGAGACAGCTCTATGAGGGAAAAGTGAGAGAGCATTTCAACCACAGCAGACGCATGGAGGTTGGAGGGCTGAAAGAAAATTTAGGGCATGATGGTAACTTTGTACCATTGAGTAAAAAGTTGCTCAACAGAGACATGGCAGGTAAATGACTGATAAAATAGACTGGGGCCCTCTTCTAAAAAGACTTGATTACTCACCCAAGGATTTGGGCAGTGACGACCCACACTAATATTTAGGCAGATTTAGTAGATACATGTTGATTTTGTTTACCCACCATTTCCCCCTCCCTCCCACCCTGCCTTTGTATTCTTCTAATAACAGCAGTACATTTATCCTTTGGAGATCTATCCCTTCCCATTTAAAGTCAACATGAATCAGGTGAAGAAGTGTTTGCTCCAGGAGTGGGTATGTGAACTATGTCTGTCAACCGGAATATCCTACCCTCCTGGCAACAGTGATTGGTTGAGGGTTGAGTAAGAGTGACTCACATTTGTTCAGTGAGAATATGCTAGAGGGATGGGTGAACAGAGTCTAAAGTTAGAGAGAAACTAAGCAGTGGCTGAATTCAGACACACCTAAATCCAGAAAGAAACTTGAAATTTGTGGTTCGAGTTGAACTTCTTTTCCATGCAACTAAAAATAAAGTCCTGATAAAAACATCACTTATTTACATATTTTTTATATATACGTTTTACACAGATCACTATCACTCAGACACCAGAGGATAGATGGCCATAAAAGGGAGTGGAAAAAGGGACCACAGCTGACCATGTTAGCACTAGGGAAGATGATGAGGGCCCAGATTAAGGCAGTGTCTCCAGAATTGGAGGATTGGGACTTTCGCTGTTGTAATTTTCTCTCTTGGATTCCTAACTCTCAGCTCAGGTCCTAGTGTATAGATGACAGTCAAAATTTATTAACTGAATGACCAGGGTATGAATAGAAAAGGTAATGAGAGGTATGGGTAATGGTAAAGGAAAATGAGGAATTTAAGGATCTAGTGAGGACAACTGGATAGAAAGTTAGTGGCATTATTTAAACTAGGGGATGAAAAGGAGAATCTAACAGAGGTAGGGAATAGGGGTAGGAATAGGGGCAAATATGTTTTGCATATTTTTAGCCAGTGCTATTTTTTAGCTTTTGGTTTAATTAGTATTGTTATGTGCCATCTACTTAGAGATTTAAAACAGCAGAACTGGACATACAACTAATAAAATCTTACCCATCCTTTTAGATATAATATCCCAAAAGCAATCTTATCCATGTAATGTTACTCAGTATTCCAAGCTAAAATTATAACATTTATCATAAATCCTCTAATGTTTTGTGATTATTTATTTTAACATGCTACTCTATGTTAATTCTTTGCATATGCAAGAGTCTTATTTCCTTGTTCAACCATAGTTCTTTAAGTTCAAGAGCTATACCTTATTCCTCTTGGCATGTCCCGGATTCCTAGGAAAATGCATGGCAATTAAAAATTCTCTCCAAATATTTGTTTTGAAAATGACATTGAGAGACTGCTGAAGTTATGAGGATTTTTCTAGGTATCCTTATCAGAAAAGAGTTAATTAAACCCATAGATTTCACTTTTGTTTTTAGGAGTGAGCTTTAGCTTTAAATTATGTCTAGAACCACCAAACTTAATACTGTAAAATGTGCTTCCCTAACATCCAAATCCCTCCCATTCTGTTTTATAGTTTTCCTAAAACACTTGCTAGTGTAATTTAATTTTCAGCTTTCCAGCATGTCTGCTATCTTTATCATTGTATTGAACTGTAAAATTTATGCAACTGGTATCTTTATTTCATTCGTTGGGTATTCCAAGTAACTGGCATGTAGACTGGTATATAGTAAATACTCAATGATATTTATGGAGTTAGTGAATCAACTAATAGCTTTTATTTATTTTATTTGTGGCCTGCACTTAACTTGTCTTCCTCCAGTGGGTACCACTCATGTTGTAGTTCATGTGATGATCATCCACTGGAGTTGTATAGGGCACAGCCCTCATGGTTCTTAGGAGGTGCTCTGCACTACCACTACATTTTAAAGTCCATGAGAGTAGAAATGTGTACCTGTTTTGTTCTCTGCTGTATCCTCAAATCTTAGAACTGCTTCTGAAACAGAAGGACTCATTGGATATGCCCTTAATAGACACTTGTTGAATTATTTAGCAAATGAATTAATAGTTGATTATGAAATTCCATTATAAAATAGAAGAAGGATGAAAATTCTTTGAAGTTTAGATGTCGTAAATATGAGACTACCTGCCATCAGCAGAGTGAAACAGATACTAGGAAAATCTCCTTTTCAGTCAAATAATAATAAAGCTCAGTATAAGGCAAAGTGAAAGTTTATGATTCATTTGTGAAAGTGAAAACTGAGAACATCCAGACATAAAATGAGTAGTATTTTTCCCTCATCTAATAGTATACTTAACCACCTCTAGCAACCATAGATGTAAGAGGGAAGGGAAGGAAATATAAAATTTATTAAATGCCTATTGCTGAGCACAGGTGCGGATCAAAAACAAAACAAAACAAACAAGAAACACACACACACACACACAAAAACAGACCAACAAAAACCAACATGAGATCCTATGATAAAAAGCCACATGAAAAAGAATAAACTAGATACTCATTGCATATTGGCTCTTCAATACATTCTTGTATTTCCCCAAGAAGGCTGTGGGTAAGAATGACATGCTATGATTTCCTGTTTCAAAAGCATAGAATAAATACAGAGAAATCTCAGTTATATAGAAGACAATTTTCCGGAAAGGGGAAGAAATATACTATATGGTACAAACTATGATACACACACATGTGTAGGTTGTCTCTCTCTCTCTCTCTCTCTCTCTCTTTCTATTTCTAACAAACTATTGAAACTTAATGCCTGGACTTTGATTAAGAAGAGTACTTTATAAAAAAAAAAAAAAAGAAGAGTACTTTAGTTTTTCTGTTTATACTAATTCATGAGGAGGTTGCACACTCATTAGAAGATTACATTCAGCAAAGAAGAATAACAGGGGCTGGAAATTTTCTGAAACTAATGAGATATTAGGAATAAATTGTGGCTTCCAGCTTTTCACTCTATACCACTAGAGGGTCATGGCTGATGCAGCTCCATATCGTACTCTACCAAACACCACATTTGTTTTCAAGTTATAAAATTGTTCAGACCTGGACATGAGCCAGGCATCCAGCTTCTTTTCAAGCTGTTGTTAGTCCATGATCTTTCCATAGTAAATGGCACTTTAAATGTCAAGCATCTCCCTTAACAGAAAAAAATTGCTAAAATCCCTGCAATAAACAGAATGTCTCTTAAAAGACACCCGTGCCTTCATCTCTGGAACCTGTGAACATGTAATATTATATATAAAAAGAACTTTGCAGTTATAATTAAGTTTTGGACCTCAAAATAGAGAAATTATTAACCTAGATTAGCTTGAGGAAGCTAATGTAATCTTTCAAAGCAAAACTTTTTCCTCCTGAGATTGAAGAAATGCAGTAGAAGGCATAAATCAGAGAGATCAGAAGTATGAAAAGGACTCATTGCCCTTACTAATCTCAACATGGAGGGCAACATAACAAGGAGTACAAGCAGCTTGCAGAGTTAGGGAAGTCTCCTGACGGCCAGCAAGAGATCAGAAATTTTACTTAGGCCTGAAGTTCAGGAAATGAGTGATGTTGACAACATGAATGAGCTTAGAACTGGATTCTCTCAGAGCCTCCAGTTAATAGCCCAGGCCAGTCAACTTCTAGTATTGTCCTTGTGAGAACCAGAGCAAAGTAACCAGCAAAGCTACCCCTGGAATTCTGAGCTGTAGAACTATATAAAATTAAAATACAGATGTTGCTTTAAGCTGTTAAATTTGTAACAACTTATTATAGCAGTAATAATAAACTAGAATAAATGCAAAGAAAAACACTAAATATAATTAAAGACCTAAGTGCTATCATATCAGAACCACATAAATATAAATGGCCTAAATAATACTAATAAAAAGAAAGAGGTTTGCAGCATTGATTGAAAACACAAAACAATTACATATCTCTGTAATATGACATTGCCATGGATTCCAAAATAAAAGAAAATTCAAGTAGATTTTTTTATATATACTGGAAATGAATATGTGGACATAGATAATAAAAATACAATACCATTTACAGTCAATAAAGGACATTAGTATAAATCAGACAAAACCTGTATAAAGCATATGCTGAAAATTAAAAAAAAACCTGATGAAAGAAATCAAATTACATTTAAATTAATAGAAAGACATAACATGTTTATGAATTGGAAGAGTCAGCATAGTAAAGATGTCAATTATTCTAAAGTTGGTGTACAGGTTTAATACAATACTACAAAAATCTCAGCAAGTTATTTTTTGTAGATATAGACAAGCTTATTTTAAAATTTATATGGACATACCCAGTCCCTAGAATAGCTAAAACAATTTGAAAATAAAGAATGAAGTAGTATGAATAGGTCTATTTGATTTCAAGTTTTTTTTTTTTTTTAAGATTTTATTTATTTATTTATTTATGAAAGG
Source organism: Canis lupus familiaris (assembly GCF_011100685.1). Classification (NCBI taxonomy): domain Eukaryota; kingdom Metazoa; phylum Chordata; class Mammalia; order Carnivora; family Canidae; genus Canis; species Canis lupus. The sequence continues at coordinate 45,587,748 of NC_049242.1, read as the reverse complement.
CCCAGAGAGAGGCAGAGACACAGGCAGAGAGAAAAGCAGGCTCCCTGTGGGGATCCCAATGTAAGATTCGATTCCAGGACCCTGGGACCACAACCTGAGCCAAAGGCAGATGCTCAACCACACAGGTGTTCCTCAAGTTTTATTATATAGCTACCACAATCAAGACGAGCATAGAACAAACATACAGAACAATAGAACAAAACAGAAAACCAAGAAACAGACACAAGTGTGTATGCCCAACTGATTTGTGACAAAGGTTCAAGAAGAATGCAATAGAAGGACAGTCTTTTCAGCAAATGAAAAACTGCTAGAGCATTTGGCCATTCACAGGCAAAAGAAGAAAAAAAAAAAAGAAAGAAAGAAAGAAAAAAGCCTAAGAAAGAATCTTTAGGGTTAAGAAGAAAGTTCTTAGACTTGACACCAAAGGCATCATACATAAAAGGAGAAATTGATAAATTGAAATTTTATTCAACTCAATTTATCTTCAGTTAACTATGAAGAACCTTGTTAAGAAGATAAAAAGGTAACTATAGACTGGGAAAAAAATATGTGCAAATCATACATTTGAAAAAAAAATGGAACCAGAATATTTAAAGACTCTCAAATCTACATAGCTTAAAAAAAATCAGAAAATGGGTCAGAGTAATGATGTGATATATTAACCGATTACAAATAAGCACATGAAAAAGATGCTCGCAATCATCAGCTATTAGGTAAATGCAATAAAAGCACAAAATGAGATACCTCTCTACACCTATCAGAATGCTGAGAGCAAAAATAGTGACATTGAATGCTGACAAGAGTGAGTAGTTGCAGGGTCACTCAAACATCACTAGTGAGAAGGACAGTAAAATTGTAGAGCCACTCTACAAACAGTTTGACCGTTTCTTTGAAAACTCAGTTTTCAAACCTACCATTCAACCCAGCAATTGCACGGCTGAGCATTTATTGTGACATGAAAACTTATGCTTACACGCAAAAATCCATCAGATGAATATTCACAGTAGCTTCATTATAAATAGCCTAAAACTTTAAACAACCTGAATGTCTTTCAACGAGTGGATAGTGAACAAAATGTGGAAGCTGGCCTACTACTCAGCCATGAAAAGGGATGAACTATTGACACAAGTGGCAATCTGAATAAATCTGCACAGAATTATGCTGAGTGGAAAAAAAACCAATTCAGAAGGTTACATACTGTATGATTCCATTTGTATAATATCGTTAAAATGACAAATTAGAGAAAGGGAGAATGGATTAATGGTTACCACGGGCCAGGTAGGAAGTGGAGGCAGGCGGGAAGTCAGAACAGCTGTAAAAGATCAACTTGAGAGAGGTTTATAGTCATGAAAATATTCTGATCCCTGATTGCATCCGTGTCAGAAACCTAGTTGTATTTAGGCTGTGCTTGGCCCATGTATGCTAAATAAAGAAACAGATAAATAAATACCCGGTTAGGTCACTCAGGAAGTGCCTTGCGATGAGAGAATCTGTGAGGTGCCATACAATGCATGGCTAACAATCTGTGTGCTTATCCTGTTTTCTCAGGTTCTGACACCCAAGTTCTAGGATTACTGTTGCATGAGCTGTGGCCATGGTAGTTCTCTTGTAGTTGCATTCTCCTGGCAAGGTGTTTTTGTGGGTTTTTTCCCTCCCTTGGCTGGACTCCTTCCACACCTTCCTCAAAGAATTTCTCCCCCACAAGAGGGCTCTCACTCTGCTCAGACTTCTACAGAGGCCTTTTCTCCAACTGGCTCACTCCTTCCCTTCCCCCATGACCAAATTTCCCACCATGTCACTGACCTCTCACAAGTTACCTGTTGTCACTCTTTACTTCTTCCCAACATGAGTAAGTGGTTTCTTCCCGGTTCTGGATCTCTTGCTGTTCAGCCATGAAACTGGTGAAGATGATACTCTTGGCTTGTTTTACAAAAATTCCTCGTGTCTCCCACAAGGCAGCATTCCCTGGACCTATTTGCATGTGCCTGGACATTGAATGCAAAATTGAGGCATTTCCAGCAAAGGAAATGAGGATGTTGAATTTCCTTTGCTATGTTTTGTTTTTTTGTTTTGTTTTGTTTTGTTTGTTTTGTTTTGTTTTCTGAGCCACCTCTTGGAAACAAGTGGACATCAGGTTCATTTAGAATGTCTGTTTAGAATGACAAGAGCGTTGCCATTTCTTGTAGAGAAAAAAAAAATAGTAAAAAGGATGGTGTTTGAATTCTTTTGCTCTCTTGTTCTGTTTGTGTGTTTTTCTTTCTCTACCCTCTAAATCAAATAATAATTTTGAAGGCAGTCTGTGAGAAGAAAAAATGACATTGTGGTAGTATATGTTCTTTTTAATATTAGCAAAATGGTGAAATATTGATGGATTCTAAAAGACTCCGCTTGTGGGGAGCAGGTGTGGGGCCAAAGGGGACACAAAAACTGCCCCAGGAGGCAGAAGAGGAGCCCAGGGCTCATAAAAAGATTAACCTGGGATAGGAACATCAGAGGTTCTCAAGGTGAAGGTAAGAGAAAATAGATAGGGTGGTACTAGTTTTGAGTGGAGATTATTTCATATCAGATGATCATTTTATATCTAGGAAACACAAATATGATATCCACGGTTAAAATAATACAACTGGACACCTAGGAAACAGAATGGTAGCCATTATTCTATTAATACGAACTGGAGAGTGGATAGTTTGAGAAATTTTCACAAATGGAAAAAGTAAAGTAAGAAAAGCTGAAAATGGTGCATTAAAAATGTTCATCTATAACTAATCAAATAAATACCAACGTAAATCATTTGATTAGCAGCTTTCATAATTGATTACCTTTACCTGCCCTTAATGCCTTGGAATAATAGGGAAAGTTCTAATGGCATCATTCTAAATACCACCTCACTGCACAGCAGTAACCCTGCGACATATGTGGCAAGTTGGAACCAACATTTTCCTGGAAAAAGAAGGAAATGCAGGATGAAAAACGTTGAGTCTTCAAAGCTCTTGTACACACTCAGTGTGGTGAGCCACACTCAAAAACGTTAACTGATAGAAATATCTGCTCCCTTTTCTCCGTCGCAAGCATCTTATCTACGCCAATAACAGAGACCATGTCGCACCTATGCGGTGTCCTAGCCTGCACATTCAGCACTGCTCTAAGGATCAACCCCAGATCAGAAGCTACAGGTTATGAATTATAGGCCCCCCCATTTACTGCTGGGTGAGGCTAGGAAAGTTATTTAGCTTCTTTTGAGTTTTCTCATTTTTTTGATAGACAGTTTTTAGAGCAATTTTAGTTTTACAGGAAAATTAAACAGATAAGCTGTGATTCTCTGTATTCGCCCATCTCTTCAGTTTTATAGGCAACAGGCGACCTTGTGACCTTAATTTGATGTTGAATCTAAAAGTTGTTTTTTTTAGTTTATTAAGCTTTTTTTCTTCTTGTGAGGATGGGAGCAATGACGTCCAAGCTTCTTAGTTGTCACAGAGGAAACTGAGCATCTCCAATTTGTTTTTAACCACTTGGGGTTCTGTGCCACTATTTAGACCTTGGAGCCCACTCCCTGCATATCATTTGCACCACGGGGACTCAGGTCGAGGGCCAGCCACAATGCCTACCAGCCTAGTGGTACCAAAGATCTGTGGGATCCACCAGAACTGATCCCAAAGACCTCACCTTGTCAGTCTCCCCAGGAAGCCAAGGGAATGAGCCTCTAAGTGTGCCCTACCCACTCAATTTAGGTAATAAATGCACTAAGCTGGAAATAGTCAATCTGTGGTACAGGTACAGCCCTGGGATTTTTAGCATCCTCATGGCTTCCAGAGGATGCTCAGTTTCTTTCTCATGCTTTCCACTTGCCCTCTTTTGTCCTCCTCACCTGACCCTGTAGTAATAACGGGTCAAGTCTCTCTTATGCTTTGAATCTGAGGAATCGCTATCAAATAATTTGCCTTGGCTGGATTGGACAGGTTTTCCATCTTTATGCAAGAGAATATAAAGAAACAGAGTATGTCAAAATAAGAGTTCAACCTCAAAAGTGTTGCATGCCAGGTCAGGTGACAAACGGAATGCAATTGGAACACAACACAAAACGCTTGTTTTATTTGGGATAACACTAAACTCTGGACCAGATAAACCTCTGAATTGTCATAGCTTAATACAACAGAAGTTTACTTTTTACTCACATCAGGTTCAAACTGTGCATTTCTAAACAGCAGAGACTCTCTCCCAGCATGTTAGAGATCTAGGTTTCTTCCCTCATGAAGGCCCTTCTTCCCAAGTTGCCATGCTCATTAACAAGGAAGAAGGGAAAAAAGCTTAGAAGATCATCCTCGGGAGGGTTTTGGAGACAGATGGATTGGATATGAAAATTAGCTCTCTTCCTCATAGCATGCATGGATTTGATCTGGTGATTTAAATTTTCTGAATCTATTTTTGTCTCTAAAATTGGTGCGCTAATACCTAACTGAAGGCTTAAAAGTGAAATTACAGAATGTGCTTAAATGGCCTAAAGGGACTTGACACTCAACAGGTATTCAACGAACATTACCAATCTTCTCTTTAAAAAAAAAAAAAATTATATATATATTTTTTTAACTAGATTGTACATATAAATACATGGGTAAGCAAATGTGCACACATATATATCTGTAGGTAATAACTTTCTATATGTATTATATATAAGTCAGAGCTTTTATACGGCTACCTAGTAGCTTTCCAAAGCTCTTTGAGAACACTTCAATTGCAAAAGAGTAAAAAAGGTAATACATGATGACATCAGAGCAGGTATATCAGGTTGAAACATGAAGCTTCATTTTTTAAGTAAAGAATATGTTTTTGCAATTTTATATATTCAAACTAGTAAATCACATCATAGTCTGGGAGAGTTAAAAGGGAAAAAGAGGACCCATACTGGTTTCTGAAGGCAGGACAAGATCCAGATACCCAGCAGGAGGGAAGGAAAGTCCTTAGAGCAACCAAAAATATGCCCTGTTCACAAGAAAAACATTTGGAATTGAATATTCCAGTTGCAGCTTGCCTGGTGTTACTCAAGAGAGAGGCAAAAAAATCCTACCCTCATTGCTCATGTAACATATTCAAATTCCATAAAATAAAATGACTTGATACTTATCAGTAGCTGCTTTAATTACTTTTATTCATTCTGGTTCACTTGAGCGGCTCTCTGGATACTTGATAGGACAGCATAAAGTCACGGAGCTCTTGTTCTTCGCGAATAATCTTATCCCCTGGACAGTCTTTTTACAAAGAAGACCCCTAACAGTACAGTGATTAATCCCAATCAAGTTGTCCACTACAATTTTGGGGGGTGGAAGGTGTGCCCAAGCATCAATAATAGGGCTATTCACGTGCCCCCTATGTCACCAATCAAATTATGCACAGGGAGCTTATCTGAGGCATAGCTTAAATCCCACAATGCAGATAATGACAGGTCTCAGATCTAGATCTGATATTTATGGCTAATGAGGAAATCTGTCAGACGAGGGAGGATTCCCATGCTGAGAATGTGCTGTGATAGGGTGAGTTTAACGTAGACTTTGGAGTAAGAGCTTTCCGTGTGAGAACAGCTCTCTCATCTATTAATTTAGACACTAAACCCCTTTATGCTCTGGTTTCCTTAGACGTAAAGGAGAGATATATAGATACTCAATATAAAGTTCAGAATGAACCTGAAGATATTGCTGATAAATGTTCTTTATGAGTGACAGAGCAGATTGACACACAAATTTGGTCTGGCAAATAGATATTAAGTGGCTGCTAGGTGGTAGGCACCATGTCTCAAGTTGGAGATGCACAGAAGACCAAATCGTGGTCTCTGCACTCGGAATCTTCCAGTTTAGACGAATTTAGTAATAGATAATTTCAACTTAATAGGGGATGGGCCACTGTGATAATTAACACTTGCCTGCACAACTGGCAGGTGGTAGGTGTGGGGAATATCTACAGTCAGCTAATAGAGAGTTAGACGAAGAAAAGTAAATGCTGTGAAGTGGGGTAACAACAATTCTATCTTATGATTTAAAAATATTATTTTGATGAAAACATTTAATATTGATTACTAATTTATATATATCTAAAATATAATTGTCACATTTTACGAGAAGACTTCTAAATTTAAAAAAATTACAAGTTATATGTTGGCAGTTAGTTCATCACTCTCTAGAGGAAAAGGCACAATAAAATAGAGAAAAGAACAATTAAAAGTGGCTGAGAAATAAAAAGTAGTTTCTATAATTTGCTGCATTGTCAGTAAAATGGCTTGGAATTTCTGGCACTTTTCTAGTTAATTCTTCAATAATAATTGTATTTATAATTTTATCATTTATGGAGACTCTAATTGTAGAAGATGTCAACAGACTACTAGTCCTATTAAGCATCGCTTCTTCAACACAAGGACCATAAAGAAAAATAGACTGGGAATGAGTCAGGGGCCATACCTGGCTTTTCCTAAGAAATAGATGACTTTCGAGCAGCTGTGATCCAGTTTGGTTTTACTCAGTTGTAGAACTCAATTTTACTACAACGTGTTTTGAATTAATGTCATGCAGTGAGTGCAATGAATCAGAAATTCTACTTCCCCCAAATTATAAAGAATATACATGTTCTTATGCTTTTTTTATGTCCATATGGTTTAAAAAAAATAAAAAGTGGCTGAAAAAATAAGAAAAGAAATTCAAAGGACTCAGCATTGGCTGAGAAGAGAGAAGAAACAAAGTACTCGACTTTAGGATTTGCAAATGCAGCATTGAAAAATAAGAACAGGATGCCTTTTACAAGGATACAGGGGAAGAAATGATATGGATTCCTAAACTCCAACCTTATCATAAGACAGCTGGTACCTGCGGTTATAAAATGCATCAGCATTTTGCTAACCATTTTGTTACTCGCTCCAAAAATCACAAAGTATAGTCTGGGGTTCAAGTTATTTAATAAAGGAATGTCATATATACATACAAGGATATACAATTTTATCATTTACATTTTTAAATATGTTTCCTTTAAAAAGAAAAGGTTTGAAATTCCCAGCAACAAATCAGATGGAGAATAGATGGGCATGCTTACATTTCATTGCTTTATTCAAATATTTTAAAATTCGTATTTAAATCAAAGCAGTGATTAAACAAAGGAAGCATAGCTATATAGATGTTGAAAGGTCTTGCTATGAACTGAACCGTGTTCCCCTAAAATTCATATGTAGAAGCCCTAAATCCCAATGCAACTCTGTTTAGAGATAGAATTTTTAAGGGAGTAATAAAAGTTTAAAAAATGTCCTATTCTGAGACTATTGGTGTCATAAGAAGAGGAAAAGACACCAGGGAGAACTCTCTGCTATGTGAGGACACAGCAAGAAGGCAAGTTCGTATGCAAGCCAACAAGAGAGATCTCACCAGAAACTGAAATCTGCTGGAGACTTGATCTTAAACTTTCCAATCTCCAGAACGCTGAGAAAATTAATTACTGTTTAGGCTCCCTAGTCTATGGTATTTTATTACACAGTCTGAGAAGACTAATAGTGTCAACAATCATCAAGGAATTCAAATGTGATAATAATTCCTCAAAATCATACCAAGATGATATAGTCACATCTAGTAAGTTGAAGAATTCAAATCAACTTCCTTTTACAAATTAAAAAAAAAAGAAAAAAAATTAAAATGTGGTGATGACTATATCTAATGTAACTTTAACATTTTACTTGTATTTCTTATAACCTCTGTGGAGATGTAGTTATAGATGACACCCTAAAAACATATCTGTTATCCGATAAAAAAATAGTAAAGTACACAAAATAGAAAAAATCTTGTTGATTATTTTTTTTAATCACAACACAGAAAAATTTGAAAAAAGAATAGAGGAGGTTTAGGCTTATTTCTTATAGGAATAGGCATTATATTTGAATTTCATTAGCTTCAACTGATTACAAAATCTAAATGACAATGTATTCTTAATTAAATTACTTCTCTATGTCAACAGATGCAAACATTTTTTAAGCAGTTGCCAACTTGGACATATTGTATACGACTATTAGGCTGCTTCTGCACAAAAGAGAAGTCTTATACAAATTCCTGTAGGCTCCAGATGATATTATGGTAATTCCCTAGAAACAGATTATTATTAACTGAAATCATGTATGTCGTTCATTTGGTTTTCAATTAGTTACTTTCAGACATGTTTCAAATACACATCCTTTAGGTAAGTGTGATATTATCTGTCACTAGAAGAGTTATGAATGTAATTAATCATCCAATTCATTATAAATCATTGTTTGTGACATGACCTGTACTCTTCTTGGACTTCCTATGTCCTTAAAATTAGAATCCGGGTTTCCCTTATGGTCTCACTAGGGTATGAGCAGTGTGTTCAGATGCTTCTTCCTGCCCTCCATGGGAAATTTCTCTCTGAGCACTCTGCTTTCTCAAGTGTGAATGAATGTAAGTGTTTGAAATTTACATTTCCCAGGGACATTTGCTTCTCAAAATGAAGCAAAAGCTTTAGTCACTGATTCTTAGGAAGGCAAACATCCAACTCTCCAGGGATGTCCCAGAATATCTACAGTCGGAAGCGGGAAGTCTCTCTCTCTTACTCCGTAGTCTGCCACCGCAACAGGATCCAACTCGACCACTGCCTTAAACAAAAGATGTGATATAGACTGGCTGCTTCAGATTGCAGGCCTGCAGCAGAGGAGATGGAAGAGCTGGGTGTGGAGTGGGTACGGAATGCCTACGTCATAAAGTGAGCCAGCAGAAACAGGACGCCAGGGGTTAGAGGGGAGATCTTGTAAAATGATTCCATTCCATAGAAGATCTTGGCTAGCAAAATTACCTGGACCTATGTGCATGTTTTCTACTTTCTTAACCTTACTCATTGAGTTTACCTTCCTGACCTAAATTTGGATTGCAATTCTTTTTATTTTATTTTATTTTATTTTATTTATTTTTTTATTTTATTTTTTTGTATGTTTGTTTGTTTATTTATTTATTTATTTATTTATTTGACAGAGAGAAAACACAAGCAGAGGGCGTGTCAGGGGAAGGAAGAGAGAGAAGCAGACTCTTAGTGGAGCAGGGAGCCCAATACGGGGCTTGATCCCAGGCCCTGGGATCATGACCTGAGCAAAGGCAACTGCTTAACTGACTGAGCCACCCAGGAGCCCCTGGACTGCAATTCTTTAGCACAGTTCGCATGTGCATCATAGCTTAAATTTGGCAGCTTTTCTGTGGACTTGGTTCTTGAAAGTCTATTTGCAGTCCACTTTTCATAATCTAATTCCTCCCTTGGAATCCGAAATTCTGAGATATGAAATGTCCCATAGAGTTAAGTTTCAGCTCCATGTGGCTGGCAGCATAGGGTCATTCTTTGCTTTTACCTGAGCTCTCTTTGACCTGTTTGTAAGGCAGATGATGGCCTCAACTCTCTTGTCTACGTATTTTGTCCAGAACAACAAAGTCCGTTCATGGCTGTTCTCCTAAATGGGAGCAAGTATGCATTTGACCAGCCTCCATCAAACATGTTGTCATTCTGAAGACCATCACGAACTTTGAGCACTACTTTGCAGACTGGCAACTATCTTGAGACAAGAATGTTGTCGGTGAGGCCAGTGAGACTGGCAAGAAGGTGAGCTCTTGCACATATCTATTCTTTAATCACAACGGAGGGACCATTTGAGAATTTGTCACAAAATAATTAGAGGAAAATGAGCTTGTTATTTAGTCTTGAAGTGCATAGTGTTAAAGAAAAATCAATAACAAGATACACAGTTAAATAAAGTTAATTACACAACAATATCCCATCTTCATTCAATGAAAACTCTGTGATTATAAACTGGACCATAGTTTAACTTGCCCTTGTAAACAGCAATAACATTTTTAAATTGATGATATGATTATATAATATCTGCATCATATCAGTTAGAATGTTTTCAGTTCTAAGTAACCTGCAAACCAAATGCAAGCTGTCTTAAACAATAAAAAGAATTTGCTGGCTCCTGTAACTCACAATTACGGAGATTGGGTGAGTTTCGTTGCCATTTTGATCCATCTGTGTCATTATAAGTCTTGTTTCCTTCTTTCTCTCTCTTCTATCTTATTAGTGTCATCTTATCCCAGCATGCTCTTCTTCATTCAGTTCCACAGTGGCTGCCTTCAGCTTCACTACCAAATCTGCAGAGAGCAAGCTTCTTTTTTCCAATCTAGAAGAGAAATTCCAGTTTTCATCCATTCAGGTGCCCGCACGTGAACCGCTCCTTATGGTCATGGAACACTATGCACGGATTGACATAGATCGAGGTTGTATTTGCTGATTGTTTAGGCGAACCAGGGCCCAGTGCTGGTGGGTGTACACGGGGTCAGTCCTCCCCTCTCTACCTTTCCCTTTTCAATCAGAAGACAATGGGTAGGCCATCAAGTCTTCACCATAATATGTACCCATAGCTGATGCTACTAAAAACATTTGTTGAGAGAAACAAATGAATTAAAGTGAGGTCTATTAACATGACTATCTCTCTTTGCTTAGTGAGAGATCAGTGGACAATTTTGATACTCCTTAATACTTCTAGTGCAAATTGAAAAATGTATGTAGGCACCAGATTTAGAACCAGAAAACCTGAGATTGAGTTCCTGGGCAGACTCTTAGTAACATCACAGGCATTGTAACTCTTTTCTCAACTTTTTCATCCTCTCTCAAATAGGAATATCGCCTTACATTCAAAATTGCTGTGACATTTAAAGGAAACGATAACTCCAAAGTGCTTCAGCAACTGAAAAGAACTGTTTTTAAAAACACTTTTAGAGGCACCTGGGTGGTTCTGTCAAGTGTCTGACTCTTGATTGCAGCTCAGGTCATGATCTCAGGGTCTTGAGATTGAGCGCCCATAGGGCTCCAGGCTCAGCACACAGTCTGTTTCAGATTCTCTCTCTCCTCTCCCTCTGCTCCTCCTTCCAGTCATGCTCTCTCTCTCTCTCTCATAAAAAATAAATAAGTATAATCTTGAAAAAAAAAAAAAAAACACCTACTTTTAAAAAAGTATCCGGACACCATTTTGTAAAATCATATGATAAATGTTGCATCTTCGGATTTGGTCAAATCGAAGCACTCTTGTACAAAATAATCTCATTTTTTAATTTAAAAAATTTTTAAATTAAAAAAAAAATTTAAAACCTGAACACTTGGAAGCTAAAGCTATATAGTAAAACACACTAACAATAAAATAGACGATAATGTCTATAATTTGTTTCAAAAGGAAAAATATCTTCCTTGGTGCTGCTTACATCTTAGTTTCAAGAAAATATATCTTGGTGGTAAGAATTGCACTTTTTTATTTGATTAAACATAGACAATCCTAGAGAAGTAGTTAAGATCATATAGATAGTTGCTTTAGACAAAACATATAGAATATTCTTGGATATTGGTCCACTTATTTTGGATCCTATGCTTCTTCAAGTGTCTTATTAGCTCTCACAGCTGTTAGCTGACTTTTTAAAATTTCTCCATTTGTCATTTCTAGATTAAAAACAAAACAAAGAACTTCAAGAGAAGAGAAAAAGGATCCCACAGTAAAACAATTGTCTCAGAGGATAGAAAGATAACCCAATCACTACTGTAATTGGTAATTTGGACAATTTTCACTATTTTAAATAAATTCTTAGCACAGAATTTATACCAGCAGGAAAGAGAGTGACTTCTAAAAGTGCATTGGTCATTTGTTAAATAATTTTAAGTGCACGTTACTTTGAAGTAAGTATATAATTTAACTTTAGCAAATAACTACTCTTTTGGCAACCCCTTTTACAAATAATGTGCTCTCATTATCTGCTTAAAAAATTACGGCATAAATCATGTTGTCTCATAGCAAACATCAACTTTCCTGGATCAGTAAGTTATGTTTTTACATTGAGTAAAATATGATTAAAGCATGCTTACTTTCATTTTTCACAATTACACTATTAACTTCGATATTATAGCAGCTCTTATTATGCATGTCTTTGGGAATAAACTTAGTGGGAGCAGGAAGTTCTAGAAAGAAAAAAGCTTTCAGAAGAGAACAATTGCTACCTATCGCCTAAAAAGTCTCAGATTGATAGGTGCACAAACACTTGGACTAAGATGGTTCTGCAACTCACAATTTGGGTGGCTGATGCATACCTCATCAAAATGAAAAGCGCTATGCATTTTGATTTACAAATTCAAAGCTTTAAGTTACAAATGTACAATTTTAATATGAAATTTAACAATCTGTAAGAAAGCAAGCTAAGATGAAGTAAGCATAACTACATTTCTTTGATTTCTTCTCTTAGGCATTGCTGGTTAAGTGTGCAGTCGTTGAGTCTCACATTCACATACACCAAAAAAAAAAAAAAAAAAAAGAAAAAGAAAGATTTGATTCTTAGCACTACCTCTTGCTAGCTATGAGAAATTGGATAATTAAAAGGAAGATAGTAGGATGTATCTCATCAGATTGTGATTAGATTGAATCATATCTAAACAGTTAATATAGAAGCATAGATATATAGAGAGACATAGATACAGATAGTTCTGTAGATGCATCAAATAAAATAAATAGGTAGTGATTATAGGTTTATTTTACCTGATAAACAAATATAACTATCAGAAAAAAAAACTTTCTCTAATAAGTAGGAAATAAGGCAAATGACTTCCAAAATAACCTAATCACAAATTAAACTAATTTCCTTGACACATGAAAAAATCAATTCACTTTTAGATTATTGAGTTCTAATTAGGCACAGGTAAAGGTAGAGATTTGAAAAGTGCTAAGGAAATCCCCATTGTTTCAAGGGCCTCAGACTCTGATCTGAAAGGTACACTTTCATATACTCAAATACCCTATTATAATAGAGTCAGGGAACGGGATGAGAGACATCAGTTTGTATGATGATTTGTTATAATACTTTAAAAAAAATAAAGCCATCAATTGATATATTTCAGTCATTAAACCACTCCTCCAATAAATAATATGTTGGGGGAAACCTGGGTGGCTCAGTGGTTGCTTGAGCATCTGCCTTTGGCCCAGGGTGTGATCCCGGGGTCCTGGGATCGAGTCCTACATCGGGCTCCCTGGAGGGAGCCTGCTTCTTCCTCTGCCTGTGTCTCTGCCTCTCTCTCTGTGTCTCTCATGAATAAATAAATAAAACCTTTACCAAGAAAATACTATGTTGGTTGTTGTTGGTTTGTTTTGTCTTTTATTTGTGAGGGAATCGACATGGGACAGCCAAGAAAGACTTTTTGAGAGTCATAAAAACTTCAGTGCATCTGATTCTTTGAGCAAGTTTATTTCTGGCACATTTGATTGTGCTTGCTGTTTGAAAGGGGAAAAAAAGAAAATGTTTTAACATTTTTTGTTTGAACTATTTTTATTTTGACACTTTTTAATACAAGATTAATTTCAATTTTTTTTTAAAGCAGTCCACTTTAAAAATGACTAACAGGAAGATAAATTTTGAGGGACACCTGGGTGGCTCAGCAGTTGAACATCTGCTTTTGGCTCAGGGCTGATCGGAGTCCTAGGATCAAGTCGCACATCGGGCTCCCCACAGGGAGCCTGCTTCTCCCTCTGCCTGTTTCTCTGCCTCTGTTTCTGGGTCTCTCATGAATAAATAAATAAGATATTAAAAAAATTTTTTTTGAAATAGGTATTTTGGGAACCCACCCGAGCAAATAATATAAGAGCTTTTCTTTTAAACACGGGTGATAGACTTGCACTATCACAGATCCGTCTTTGATCTGTCTCATTACTATTATAACAAATTATTAAAAATAAATTGTTTTGAGGATATCCCATGTTGAAATTGAGGCATTCAGCCCAAGGGAATGAAAACCTGATGTTTGATGTTAATAGGAACTAAAATGCTCTTTTCCCCCAAAAGCTGCTTTTCAGAAGCAAGACTTCTAATCTTACATCTCTGCGTGTGATTTTTCTTCAAAATATCATCAACAAAGGTACCATTTTGAAACAAGATGTACACTATTTTGACCCCTAGACAGCAATTCTAAAGGGTCCATTTTGAGACTTTCTCAGGTTTAGTAAGTCAGAATGCCAAATGGCACTCATAAACTAACACCAGACAGAAAAAAAATCTTCCTTTTACTTTCAGTTCCATTGGGAAGATTATCCTCTATGGCAAGAGCAGCCCAAAAAAGTGAGAGTTGCATCAAATGCGATTTAACTTGACATATGAATACCTACACTTCGTAAGACTAATTCTGCGGGATGAAATGATGTTCGTGGAAATTTAATAAGTTGGTTAATATTTCATGTGACCCGGCTTTTCTTTTATTTTGGTGCTGAAATTATTTTTCCAAGACTGTGTGAATCCAGTGAGATACAAAAAGCAAACAATGTCATTCCTTTAGGATTTAAATAGACTTAATCTGTAGTTAGTGAATCAGAAATGCAGTGATGCCAGAGAACATTAACAAATGCCTTTCCAGTTTAAGGGTATAGAAAAATGACATTAATGCCAGGGAAATTCACATAGCTGGTTTGACTTTAAGAGCTAGATGTCAAAATATTGAGCAGCTAAAAGTACTCTTTATAAGGATATTTATATGCCTGAAATTGTTTTGCCAAGAGCAATTACAAGTACTGTTTGTAGCTCCAATTTAAGGGACAGCTACCCAAGGGACTTAACACACAAATTGATTAATTCACCCCATCTTTAGCAAATCAAAAGTAAATTGATTTGGCATATATAGCAGGCAAGTCTTAATGCAAATGTGGCCTCTGTTATTTTCCTATGACATCCCTAATTAGAAACATAACCCACGTAAAAGCTTTTCATACAAAGCCTGCTGTATACTAAGAACTTAACACACTTTAAGAAATATTAATATTAAAAAAATCAAAAATAAAAAAAATAAAGAAATATTAATATTGGCTCTCAGTGGTCACAAGTATAGAACCATGTGTTGAACTGCGAATCAGAAATTTTAGGTTTTAATTCCAGCTCTGATGTTAGGAATATAATTTGGGTACATTGCTTTGTCACTAAGAGCCTCAAATTTTCGTTTGTGAAATCACTTTGAAAGACATCCTAGTCGCTGGAGTTTTCTCTTAAATGAGATAAACACTGCCTCCAGTGTATACAGGGTAGAGCCTGACTCATTCTAGTTCATAAACACCGATTTGGTCCCCTTCCTCCCTTATGAGCTGTGGGGTATCAACCCAGTTCTGATGCAAGCAGTGTCACCTTGAGAAGTCCCTAACACCCTCTGTCTCAGTTTCTGAGATCTGTCTCACATAGCAATCAGGAAATTACTATCTCTTCCCGACAAGACTGCTTTTTAGATGAAATGAAGCAGTGCGAGTCATAATCCCTGGTGAAGTTAAAAGCCCCTTTTTGGTGCAAGGTCTTATTATAGTAGATGGAAATTGTTCCCGTTTCATTTTGTCACTAAGGACCTTTTAAAAAGCTAACAATAACTCAGTGAGCAATGGGAAGCCATAAACTAACAAATGCATTCCAGATTCCTATAACTTGATACTATTATCCTGGTGCTACTCAAGATTAATAATAGATTCTAAGTCATTATGTAAATTATTAATGCTATGTAAGTAGATGGTTAATGTGATTGAACCTATTTGGTAAGGAATAAAAATGTCTAGAAATAAGTATGATCATAGCTAAAGCCTGCAGATGCTGCTTCTACCAAGTACTGAGAAAGCTTTCTCCTAAAATGAAGTGTGCTGGAGGACTTTCAGATGTAGCTGAGCTCTTCATTCATTTCAGGGTGCTAGTCACATGACCAACTATTAATATCATTCTTATCATATGTATATATGTAAAACTAGAAAGACCTATTCTTCAAAATAATACTAAGAAAACCCCACAAAACTAAAAAAACTCTTTAAAAAAAAAGCCTACCTGCTATAAAAGGGAAGATTCTAGAAATTATTTATTTAAATAGGACCATCGGGGCACATACAACCTTTAGCAGCAGCAGAACTTCATTATGATCACTTATATTTTTAATGCTTATAAAGAAGAAGAAACAAGAATGTATCTAAGGTAAAATTTTCAAGGCCACACACCATGATAAACTGCTATGGAGTAAATCCCTGTCTCATTTGAAGAATTCTCTGCAAGGAGAATAAAAAAAAGAACATTGATTGAAAGCAATAAATGATTTATCACACAAGAAAAGAGAATCTAGAAGGAAAGTCATACTTAGCACTGATTTTTTTTTTTTTTTTTTGTCCAGATTTGGTGCATCATGGCAGACAAGAAAGCTGTCTTCTCTTTTTTGGAATGATTTACTTTTATGAAACATCCTTCAGGTAAGTATTCTTGCCATAGATTCACTGTCCAGGCCTCACATATCACAGGCTATACTTCTATGTATTTGCTAATTTGGTAACTTCAACTATAACATACTACCCTTCGTTTTGTCTTCTCTGAAACTGACCTATACTTAGAAATTCAAAAGGAGAATGTTGGATATGAGTGACAATCAAGTGGGGGAGGGAAGGTTTGATGCATTCACCACACATGCCGACTAACTGGAAGGCTGCAGATTCACATAGGAGATGCCTGAGGAAGACCATTCTCTATACCAAATCCTGGCTGATTGGGAGGTTGCAGACACATTTAAGAGAGACTTGAGGGGGCCTGGGAGAAAGCAAGAATTGTGGCAGATTCAAAACCTGCCTGAACTTTGAATGTACACCCAACCCACGTGTGGTTGCATTGGTAGAGTGAAATCTTTACTGGGTCAAGGTGTTTTGAGCTCAATCTCTGATCAGTCACTGGTTTACACCAAGTTATTCCAACACTGGGGCAATTGCTAAAACAAGAATAAAACACAAACTCGGAAACCAGACTAATATCAGACAAAATAGAATCTACAACATTTTGTTCACAAGACAGGATAAGACTGATTGTTGAGAACTTCAAATTCCTACCATCAATAGTTTCTCCCCTAGGGAGAAATTCAGCAGGGATATAGAACACTTGAATGGACGCCCAACTCACTTCAGCTAACTGCTAGCTATGAAACACTCCAGCCAATGAGAGCAGAATCCATATTCTTTTCAAGCCCACAAGGAACATTTTCCAGGAGACACCATACTCTGGGGCAGTACAATAAATTTCCACAAATGTAAAAGTATTGAAATCATTCAAGGCATGTTCTCCAACCACGATGGATGAATTTGAAATCATAAATAGAATTTCGAGAAGTATCCAAGTCTGTGGAAATTAAGGAATATACTTCTAAATAACACATTTGTCTAAAATTAAAAAGGGAAATAAGAAATATTCTGAATTGAATGAAAATTGAAGTGTTATATACCATCATTTATGGAATTCAGCTAAAACAATGCTTAGAGAAAAATACAGACCTTTAAATTCTAGAAAAGAAAAAGGTCTGAAACCAATAAACGAAGTTTCCGTCTTACGCATCTGGAACACGAAGAGTAAATTAAACCTAAAGCAAAAGGAAGGAAATAGTGAACACAGGATTGGGAACCAATGAAAGAAAACAGAAAAGCAATAGAAAATAATGAAACCAAAAGAAGTAAGAAAGACTCATAACTGACAGAAATCAAGGACCATTCATGATCCAAGGTTGTGCGAGAGGCCTGATTGTCTCATGGGCATCTGCAAGCAGGAGGTTGCTGACGTTGCGTCTAGGTCTCCACATTAACATGACCCAACAGCTGGGTCACTGCATGTCTCAGCGCATCATTTTGTAAATAATCGAACTACAAGTCAGTGATCCTCTTTCTATGCCTTCAGTGTGAGATCCCTAAAGAGGTCATCTGAATGGCCCGTTTGGTCTTCATCATCCCTGCCGTCACTGTACCTTCACATAGGCCACTAGCCAACAATACCACTGAGGTCCCTTTTGACCATGAGTAGGAAAGAACTCGAAAATCAAGGCTTAGACAAGATAGAAGTTTATTTCCCCATGTTAAAGTTTACTCCAGCTGACTTGCTATAACCAATGGTGGGTATCTCCCCTAAATCCACATTCAGTAATGCCGTACCTCATATTGGTAGCTTGACATCAGTCATCTCATTCTGTGTATTTACTTCACAGAAATCAGAAAACACTAAAAAATCAGGGCGCTTTCTACTCCGGGAACTGGTGGTTAAGCATTTACCAGTTCTGCTATGTCGATTGTATTGTATCAAGGAGCAGTACTGTTTTTTTCTTACTGCTTTCCCATGGTCACGGAACGGTCCTAGATGGTTGATGGGGCTCTACTCATTACATTTTTATTTTTCATAGCAGAAAGGAAGAGAGTAGTTGAAGGAAATTTCTTTTAATCAAAACCAAGAGTAGGGATCCCTGGGTGGCGCAGCGGTTTGGCGCCTGCCTTTGGCCCGGGGCGCGATCCTGGAGACCCGAGATCGAGTCCCACGTCGGGCTCCTGGTGCATGGAGCCTGCTTCTCCCTCTGCCTGTGTCTCTGCCTCTCTGTCTCTCTCTGTGTGACTATCATGAATAAATAAATAAAATCTTTAAAAAAAAAAAAAAAAAAAAAAAAAAAAAAAAAAAAAAAAAAAAAAAAAAAAAACCAAGAGTAATTCCACACAATACTGATTTCCATGGTACAAAACCTAGTCGATGGGTTGATCTATGTGTAGAAGCCTGGGGCTTGTATCAGCTTTCACAACTGAAAAGTCCTGGTTTTATAATTAAGTCAGAATATGGGCAACAGATATTTGGGAGCAATTAGAGGTTTGTGAACCAGTGATCATTCAAATTACTCATCTTTCTATTCGATGTTCAGCACCATACCAGGCAGCTGTAGTAAAAGAGAATGGTGTCAGCAAGAGAATCACCTACACTACTTCTTACCTCAGATCTCCAGGGGATGTGATTAGGCGGTTTTCTTCAGAAGAAAGCTGCAAGTCCCACCATGTCTACCCTTCCTAAGACACAAGTTGGCAAAGAAAAAAAAAAAAAATAGGAAGTCAGTAGTGAGGTGGGGAGTGACAGAGAACTGATACAGTAACCTTTACCCTTATGATATTTGTACAGATGGTGGAGTTTAACTGATGATAAATCTAGTTTTTCAGGAAAAAAAACACAACTATTACACCTGAGCTACCATAGCCATGAGGTAGGTAGCATGGCAGGTGGAACAATGATCTCCCAAAGAAGTGCACCTCATCATTCCCAGACTTGTGAATGTTACATTACATGACAAAGGGGAATTAAGGTTGCAGATTGAATGATTCCTGGATTATCATCCTGGGTTATACCACAGGGCATAACATAATCACAAGAGCCCAGATAATGACGCAAGGAGGAGTCTGGATTCCCTCCCAGTCCTTGTCCTATGCATCTCTTCACTTGTCTTCATTAGTCTGCTCTAGTTGAGTTTGTATCCTTTATAGAAGTATAGCACTTCTCTGAATCCCACGAGTCATTCTAGAAAATTAACAAACTTGAAGACAATGACAGAAACCTCTGAATTTGTAGCCTATCAGTTATGCAGATGGCCAGGGTACCCCACCTGTAGCTGGCATGTGAAGGGGACTGAGTCCTTAGCTTGTGACTGCTAGGCTAACTCTACATGGTCAGCGCCAGAAATGAATTTCAATGCATCCAAGTAGGATTAAAATATAGTACAGTATTATCAAATAATGTATGAACCGGGTAGTACCTAGATGAAGATGATGTTGTATAAATAGTCATTGAACATGTTTATAAGCTATAGTAGTTTAAAGTGGAAACTAGAAGTCAAGACCAAAGAAAGCAAGATTTACTTTAAACATAAATATAAGACAATCAAGGCCTATATCCCATACTACTTAGATACCAATTTAGATCCTGTGGGATACATCTTTTTCTAAGGTCATTAGCCTCTCATTTGATCTGAGCCACAGTGACAACTGCTTTTGCACAGACTAACTATGCTTCACCTCATGACTATTCCTCACACTTACTTGGTTGTTAAAGAAACTCCTATGGGCTCCTGGAGCTGATAGTTAAATATTCAGGAACTTTGAGAGCCAGTTGTTAAATCATTGGTAGCTTGAAATTGGCTCTGGTCTATAATACAATTAAGATAAATGATACCAGTGCTATACTTCAGGGCATCCTTTTATTTTTCCTTTTTCCCTCCCTCTCTCCCTCCCTCCTTCTGTACTTCCCTTCCTCCTTTCCTCCCCCCTTCCCTCCCCTCTTTCTCTCTCTCCCTTCTTCCCTTCCTTCCTTCTTCTTTCCTCATTCTCTCTTTCTCTTTCTTTGCTTCCTTCTTTTGTTCTTTTATATGGAAAGCTAGTTTACCAGCCAACCACAGCTCACACCTCTCCTCTTACATTTTGCTCATTTCCTCTCAGCTGCTGACAAATAAGAATCAGTGAATCCAGCTCTGTGGATGAACAATTTGGAAAAACAGGCAGCCAATGCCCATGGGAGTGAACATTTACCAATGGGAAACATAATCCAGTGATGTATCCTTTTATTCACTTGAATAGACTGTCCCAAAATACAATATGCATATCCTTTGTTTACAACCATAATTAGATCCTGAAAACAATGGCGATAAGTAAAATATCTTTTAAACAGAAACATTTCCATTAATTGTAATTGCCAAAATTGTGACACTCTCCAGTTCAATCCAAGTTACTACCATCTTTTTTAAGATAAAAATATAGCAATTGAAAAATAATGAATAAAGTTTACATAACTAACAGCAACAAATGGGAAATGAATAGAGTTTACATATACTGCAATGTAATAAAGGTTTGTTTTACTTGCCAAGATGGAAAATAAGACTTGATAGTGACTGTTAGTGAAAGATGAGTATGAGGAAGTCATTCTTTGGATAATACATTATTTCTTCCACATTGTTAGCTTCACCAAATTTCAACCTTTTTGTAGCTCACACTCTGCACTCAAATTACACCTAAAAAAAGAAAGCTATAAAGGAATATTTTTAGAGCA
Organism: Canis lupus familiaris; assembly: GCF_011100685.1. Lineage (NCBI taxonomy): Eukaryota > Metazoa > Chordata > Mammalia > Carnivora > Canidae > Canis > Canis lupus. Next base: position 45,566,830 of record NC_049242.1, on the reverse strand, counting down.
CAAGAAAGACTAAATACAGGATATTTCAAAACGCGTGGAAATTGTGAATGCACGGATCTAAAAGGAACAGCCTCTTCATCTTGCTCAGTTGGCATGTGCATGTGAAATAAAATATTTTCATCTTATTCAAATATGGTACATAATTTGAATTTATTTCCTATTGATAGTCATAGACTAGACACTGCTATATCAAGTACATTTGTGAGTGTTTTATAGTCTGAAACCACAATGTCAAAATCTTAATTCTTACAGTGTTTGTTTGCTAGATTGTGTGTGAAGAAATTGTTAAATTGGAAAAATAAAATCATCCAAATAGTAGTATGCTCTTCAAGAGCTATTATGGGGAACAGTAACTGAACATTTAACAAAAAGTCATTACATAGTGGTGAGTGTGTACGTTGGTTCATCTGAAGAGAATTCCAAGAGATTGAGCCATCACAAATGCTTGATACAAGTGGTATCCAGACTTTCTCCCATTTTATCTGCTTCATTTCCTGCCCCAGTTTCCTTTCCCCTCATTCCCGCATTCTTAAAATTACACTCTCTAATAAAATATTAGCAGATAACCTTTGCTAGTTTTCTACAAGAAACTTTGACCTAATGTAATTAAGACACGTTAATGTTTTATTTGACGTCAGTTGGCTGAATAAAGTAGTCTCTAGCTGCCAATGTTAGAAATAAGTGTTTAAGGGTGATTTTAAAAAAATAGAGACAAAATATAAGAAAAGCTGATTCTCTTACATTATTAAAAATGGATGAGCTACGCCTATATCCCTATCTATATATTTGTGAGTATGTTACTACTGAAACTATGTCTAGATTTTTGAGGCTGAGAAAGGAAAGGAAAAAAAAAGCATCCTCTGACTCCTTTCTATTAGAGCTGACCTGATACCTGATAACCCAACTAGACCACAGTGTTCTTCTGTAGGACAAAACAATCTCACAGATCAACATCAAAAATGCTATTCTGTGATCATTCTAGTAAAGACAAATTCAGTTTCTCTAGACCACACTGGCTTCAAGTCAGAACACAAACAAACTGACAAACCCTACAGATGTATTTTTCACAAGTTTCTGTTTCCTCTATGACTAGGAAGTGACTGGCAAAATGCCACCTTTGTTCTCGTACCTTGAAAGAACCTGAACACCATTTGCCAGGCAAGTTAAGTGTATATTGGATGGGAGTTCCCTGCAGAGCAGCAATTGGAATAAATAAATCTTCCTTTTAGTTTTCAGCACAGTCCCTATATTTTGAGAAAAGTGTGTGTGTGTGTGTGTGTGTGTGTGTGTGTGTGTGCATGCATTCGTGCGCACGTATGCCATTGGAAAGTGATCAAAACTTGAGTTAGTTTAATTCCCCCAGTACAAGTTAGCCCCAGGAAAAAGCATTTATCAAATATACTCTTCCCACAAAAGAAGCTAGAATGTTTCCAAAAAGTAAATCAAAGTTTGAACTCCAGTACATAACCAGAACTGTTGTGGTACCCTATTAGATAAATTTCCCCCAGATATAGAAAGTTCTGTAGCAGCTTGCTCAGTCCTTTCTTGTCTCCAATCTTAGCTAAGCAGAAGGAGAGAAAAATAAATAGCAAAAGCTTTATTTTTTAATTTTTTTTGTGATAAGAGTTCAATCTTCTTAGCATGCAAATTCCCATCAGCTGTGCTAGATAAATTTGTTTTTCTAAATGGACTGGATTGGCAAAAAAGAAAGGGGACTACCCAAAGTCATATAAAGTCTTGTACAATTGACAGTTTTTCTACAAAAAAAATTGAAAAGTATCCCGTTGTAATACCCTCCTCCCATGTTCTGGCCAGTACAGATGATTTTCTTCTATAGATGATACATTTTCACTATTGGTGAGTTAGGTCGTTGAAGTTACACTGCATCGCAACGTCAACGGGCAGACATGATATTAGGAACTAAGATGCTCTCAAGGACCTCTTCCCTTTAGTAGAGGTAGAGAGAAATAAATTGATCATAATTGATCGGTAAGGTGGCTGAAGAGATACAACACAAATAAGAGCTTTTGTTGGGAAAGGAATAGGTATGTTGGGAGGTGACCTGGTTGAGTTTGGCTTGGAGCACAGAGGTAAGGAGTGCTGACTCCAGATTTGCAGTCCTCTTCTCTCCTGCTGCCTGCATAACCTTCAGTAAGTTACTTGCTTTCATGGAGCTTACATCCTAGCAAGGAAATAGACCAAAACATATAATAAGTTAATAAGTAAATAATAAGGTTTTTTTAATTTTAATTTGAGTATAGATAACATACTGACATTATATTAGTTGCAGGTGTGCAATATGGTGATTCAACAATTCCATATATTACTCAGTGCTCATTGTGGTAAGTGTACTCTTAATCCCCTTCACCTATTTCATCTATCATCCCAAGCCCTCCCCCTGGCAACCATCAGTTTTCTCTCTGTAGTTAAGAGTCTGGTTTTATTTTTCAGTTTGTTTATTTTTTTATTATTAATTTGTTTTGTTTCCACATATGAATGAAATCATATGGTATTTGTCTTTCTCTGACTTACTTCACTTAGCAATATACTCTCTAGCTCCATCCATGTTGTTGCAAATGGCAAAATTTCATTATTTTTTATACCTGAGTAATATTTCTCAGTAAATATGCCACGTTGTTTTTATCCACTCATCTATCAGTGGACACTTGGGCTGCTTCCATAATTTGGCTATTGTAAATAATTCTGCAATAAATGTAGGGCTGCATGAATCTTTTGAAATTACCTTTTTTGTATTCTTTCAATAAATGCCCAGTAGAATAATAAAGATTTTTAAATGAAGAACAACATAAGAAAGTGGATAGGGTCAAGGTAGGGCTTGCGACAGCAAAGAGGACTATCACTAGTCATTGAAAGGGTACTTATTAAAAAGGTGACTTTGCACATAAGCACTTCAGAGAGAAGAAAGAGGTGGTATAAAAGCAATTAAGGTGACGGCAGTACTAATGTGTCTAAGGAGCAAACCTCCTGGAATTTATTATGACTAAAGCTTAGGGAGTGAGGGGGATTTGTAGGAGGAGACGTCAAAGAGACCATGGACAGCCTGCCCTTAAAGGTTGTTTCAAACACTATAAGAATATAGGAAGGCATTTTAGGGCTTTGACCAGGAAAACATAGCATCCTTTCAGCAAAATTAGAAGGGATGTCTAATTGAGTCATCAACTTATTGATAACTTAAAGAATTCTGATCTTAGATCACTCTGATTCTTAGCTTACAACTTCCAAAGTGTTTAAGGCATTTACTGTCATTGCTATCAACGCATTTTCATCTTCATCTACCTAATTATATGAACAGAATTTTTTCTACCTGTACATCTATAGATATAAAAAGATTTTAATATTATCACTCAAAAATATCATTAAAATCCTAGAAATCTCAATATTTGTAGTGCACACAGCAGATCTAAAGAGCAGCAGCTAACCTTCAAGCCACTACAGTTTAGTGGGAAACTAACATTTGGGATCTGTTTAAAGTGAATGAAATTAAAGTCTGACATGGTGCAAAATCCCACCTACTCCATAGTAGGGAAAATGAAACTACTGGCAACTACAATTACTTTCAAAGTCCATGAGAGCCAAAGAAAAGGCGTGAAATGGGGCTTCAAATGCTATCTGGGAAATCTTTAAATGGCATATTTGATGTGATCTTCCGTGCTATATGCTCACATGGCAATATTTCTCTTAGTGCTCACACCAGCCCTTTGGTCAAGAGGTGGAATCACTAACTGGTCAGATTTGTAAAACACAACCACCCATGAACCATGTATATATTTCTGTATCTTGATTGTATATATGTACTTTGATTATAATTTGATATATATCTGCTACTTATGTGTAATAGTGTTTTATGTGTACATATATATGCAAAAGTTTGTGTGTACATGTGAGTTGGTGTAGCTTTACTCACATTTCTTGCTCACATAAAAATAGTCATTTAATAAGTATTGGGTGAATGACTCTCGGTTCGATTTTACTTAAGATTTCAGCTTTGAAGTCAGGAGCATGTAAGGCAAGTGTGAGTGATCGAGACAGACAGCTCTACCATTGTGATTGTGATTTCTTGCATTTGTTTAATCTGACTATGTGGAGTAAAATTTACAATCAACAACCATATGCATGGTTTTATTTCAGGAGATTATGGAAGAATAACAGAAGTCCCAAAGAAAGTGTATGCACATCCCCAGCAATGGAAAAATGTAGTATATATCGATATTCTCTATAGTGCTCACCCAACACAGATTTTTCTGTGTTGAACTAGGATTAAAATTTTAAAAAGCAAGACAGTACATTAAACTAAAAGTGAAAAATAGGCAGTTTAACTACTAAGAAACTGGTAAAAATGATGATTCAATATTTTTCATTATAAAAATTAGAATGGAAAAGCTAAGTAGGTTAGAGACTGCCTTGATTGTGTAGCTCGATTGTTTATAGCAGGTATTACAGGTCCAACACTTGGCACTTACACTGCTTGATAAACATTAATCTATTTGAAAATTTTCAGAAGATTAGTTTTGATCTCCAAATGTTTACATGGTAGTGCTATATCTTAAATCAAGTGTACAGAGTAAATGTAGGTGGCATTTGTTGCCGGAGGAAATGATAAATATGGGGGTGGGGGAAATAGAAAGGACTGAACAAGACATCAGAAGATCAAATCAAATTGTCCGCAGACACTATTGACCTTGAGTTAATTACTGACTTGCAATTTTCTCTCTTTTTTTTTTTTTTTCTTTTTTAAAGTTGATCTGATCTTAAGCTCTGTCCAACTACCTCAGGGCTGTATGACAACTTATGCAACATTCCTGAGTTTAGATTTTTTTTCATCAGTAAAATTAAGATAAGTGTTCCTACTCTAACATTTTGGTGAGGATTGAATAATAAATACCTTATATGTGAAAAATATTATGTAACCAATAAAATAGTATACGGAAATTCATTTGTCTTGTTAAAGAATATAATCAGGCGTTGCATCTTCTGAAAAGCATTCTTTGGCTTCAAGATCGTTTGAAGGCTCTAAGTATTCTCATATCACCTCCTGCTTACCCCTTGCAGGGCAGATAGAATCTGGGTAGTAAAACCTCCATACGTTAGAGAGAAGGACAGAATTAAGGTCACTCAAGCTATATTTCTTCGTCTTTACAATCACCTTAATGTTATTTACAATATATACCTTCAGTAGAGGAATGAATATGTTCAAATGCAACATGGAAGAGAATAGCAAGAGAAGAGACATGTATTCTTAAGAAAAGTAGGGGACCATTATCAATAATGTTTAAACCAATGAGGAGATTTGCAGTCTATATAAATCACTCCAGGGAAGAAGGAGTTCAGGTTAGAGACAGGTGGTCATGAATACTTAAACGAGATCTCTGGTTTGAGAATGAAGATGGAGGTGGTAGGTTGTATGAAATGAACGTATGGGAGATAACGTCTGCAGGTCTCTTTTTTTTTTAAGATTTTATTGATTTATTCATGAGAGACATAGAGAGAGAGGCAGAGACATAGGCAGAGGGAGAAGCAGGCTCCATGCAGGGAGATTAATGCAGGACTCACTCCCAGGACCTCAAGGTCATGACCTGAGCCAAAGGAGGATGCTCAACCACTGAGTCCCCCAGGTGCTCCTGCAGGTCTTGATGATATAGCAGGAGGGGAAGAAGTGGGAATAATGGATGATTCTCAGATTTATATATATATGGGAGTTATCCAATATTGGTGGAAGTCAAAATCATGAGAAAGATAATAAACTCACTTTGATTAAAAACATGGAAGTACATCAGGAACAGAACCTCAGGGATTGTGTTTCCCTCAAGAGTTAGGCTTGCTTAGATGTAAAACATAAAAAAACAAAAAACAAAAACAAAATAACTCAGTTTTCAAAGGAAAATAAATACATTCATGAGGCTCAGTTTCTTTACTTATAAAACAGGTATTTGATTAAAAAACAAGATTAAAAAAAAAAAAAAAACAAGAGAAAGAAAGGAAATCCAAGAAGAAAATCAAAACTGGCCTGTGTGAAATTGTTTATTCATATGCAAGATTCCACTTAGATATGCAGTATCTCCATCAGTAGCAACAGTAACTGTTGCAATTCACCATGGATTGCTGTGTGCTAAGAGTTCTTACTGTCTGCACTGCTGGATCTTTAAAATTCATACATCAACCCTCTGAAGCCATAAAATCAATTTCTGAATTTGTAGTTTCTCTGTGACAGAGGAGAGAGAGTGGCTTGGGCAGTGAAGACCTATGGTTCTGTAATCTCCACAAGAAGAGAAAAGTTCTGATGTGTGATTGAATGATAACAATTCAAGATAGAATTCTTAAGCCTCACAAGTGTTTCCTAAATCCTATACAAGTTCATTCCCAAGATAAACTTTGCTAACACACTTCTAAGATACGGAATTTTTTTTTTTTACAGAAAATGAACAGTTTAACAGCAGGTCAGTTAAACTTGGGGATTAGCTTTGGATATAAATTGCAAAGACAACACAGGACTGACTTTGTAGGAATACGTCTCCACCAAATTCAGTTTGATCTTTTTTTCTAAATTAAATAAATATTTATTTATTTATTATTGAATATTTAAAGATTATTTATTTATTATTAAATAAATAATTTATTATTAAAAATTAAATATTATTTATCATTAAATAAATAAATAGATAAAGATGTTGAATACTACTGTTTTATGCTAATATGTCTAGAAGAAAATAATACAATTTGAGTAGAGGCAAGAGTTCTTTTCCCTTTCTGTAGTTTCAGAGGGATCTTTATCACAACAGGCTGCAATGTTTTTGTATTTATTTATTTATTTATTTATTTATTTATTTATTTATTTATTTATTTTTTTTTGATAGGCTGCAATGTTATACAGAGTTGGAAAACAGTCTCATTTTTTTTTTTAACTGAAGGACTGTGAGCAAATTATCTGACGTCTCTGTGACCACTTACTCCTCAAAAAAGAGAAGAGTAATAAAAATGCTGGATCCACTTGACTTCTGCGATGAGCACATGAGATAATGAATGTAAACTTGCCATGCAAACATGATGATAACTTCAAATGAGAACGCGGTTTCACTTTACACATGTTTTTAATGGAAAATCGTCACATGTCATTGTAGCAGAATGCATCTCCGATGATTAATTTTCACAGTGAACAGCAAAGCTGTTGTTAGCAAACTCTACTGAGGGCAAAATAAAAGAAAATTGCATTTTATAACCTTAAAGTCAGAGTCCTGTATTTGCAAAGGGTGTCGTCATTTTCACTCTCCAAATGACATGCAGTTCGAAGAGGAGTTGATTTTGCCTACTTGTATTTGTGTCACTTTTACTATTAAATCACTATTTACTATTTGTGTATCAGTTTGCATATGTTGCTTCTCAGTTATTTTAGGGAGGTGGGGGTTTAAATATATTATTTCTTCTGCGTGGATGCTTATTACTTCAATCCCATTAAAAGAAGGAAACAGTAGGTTCGTTTATGTGCTCTCTCTTCACAGTAAGGCTAGGCAAAGGCAGGAAGGAGTTTTACACATATATGTAACAGAACAATGAGATAAAGGGAATTATCGAATCTACGATTCTTATGTCAAAAGAATACCCCTACGATGGAAAACTTGGAGTGAAGCCTTTGCACAAGCATTTCTACTGGCCAATTTATCCCGTGTGCCCTTCTATGAAAAGCAATCTTTACTGAACCCCCACTTTGAGCCAAGCACTAGATGAGCTGTGTTTTCCCCAAGGGGAAGGTGCAGGAAGGCCCAATAACTCCGTTTTCAGAGGAAAATAAATAGACTACATTGATAAGGTTCCGTTTCTAGACTGTACGACAGACGTGTGATCAATTCCTATCGCCGCCTGTTTCTAGACTGTGGGAATCCAGTGAAACAGTAAACTGGCAAGACGTTGTAAGCATTGGGCCAGGTCATTTTTGGGGGGCCCAGAGTTGCTTATTTTACGGTGAAGGCCCACAGTTGTTTATCTCAGTCTGCGGAATAGGTTTTGATTTTCCAGGTTTTTTTTTTTTCTCTCTACAAAAGATTTTTGTAGGAGAGTTTCATGATTTCACTTGCGTAATTTATTTTTCCAAGTAATGTTTATTGCATGCGGCATGCACCTCCAATAGAATAATTGGAAATAACGGGAAATCTAATAACAAAATCCTCGCCTTTCCAATCCCATCACGCTCAGTTAATTATTGTTATTATTTGGATTAATTCTTCGGTTATTCCTCCTTGACAGGTTTCGCCTGAAGGAAAGGATTGCAGTTGAGTTAGAGTTCCCTGAGTTTTCCATTCTTTTATGGAAGGTTCGGAATATTTAGAAAATAGAATAACAAAAACGTCCTTCCAACATCAGCAAACCTTGTTAATTATTGTTAACATTTTACCTAATCTCTCTTCAGTTGGTGTCTCCCTCAGGAACCTCACCTGAGGAAGAGAAGCCCCGCAGGTGAGTGGACTCTCTGGTCACCTGTTCCAGGCCACTGTCAGCCGCTGGTGGGAGCTGAGAGGTCAAAGCCAGAGGAAAATCAGAAATCTTCAAAATCAGAAGCCTGGGTGGCTCAGTGGTTGAGCATCTGCCTTGGGCTCAGTGACCCTGGGGTCCTGGGATCGAGTCCTGCATCAGGCTTCCTGATGGAGCCTGCTTCACCCTCTGCCTGCGTCTTGGCCTCTCTCTCCGTGTCTCTCATAAATAAACAAACAAAATCTTAAAACAAACTTCAAAACCTAGAGGCAGCACACGTCCTAATTGCCTCACACCCTTTTCTAATCCACGTCTACCTGTTAAGAATCCCGCAGTGGCTACTATTAGGGGACCAGGGCCCATTTCTGCACATTGCTCACGCCTGCTGCCCACTCACCTGTATTAGGGGGTGTTACACCTTTCTCAGCAGAAAAATACGTGTAAACGCCCTCCCCACAGCCCTAGAGTATTGGGTCAGGTGGGGACAGTGCCTGTGACTCCCACACCCGCCAGTCTGTCCCGTGAATCTGGCCCATTTCCTGCCTAGTACGCCCTATGCTGATGGTCAGCTTGGATTTCTCCTCCCCCTCCCCCCACCCCCCCACTCCGGCCCGGCCCCCTACTGTCCCCAACGACAGGGACCACGTGCCCTCTGGGCTCCTGAGCAGCTGTCTGCCCACCACGGGGAGGCTGGAGGCGTCCCTGGAGGAGCCTGGCACCCATGGGAGGAGAGGGAGGGGGAGTGGAGGAGGATGAAGGGGAAGAGGGAGAGAAGGATGGGGAGGACGAAGGGGGATAAGAGGAAGGAGGGTGAGGAGGGAGAGAAGGATGTGAGTAGGGGGGTGAGAGGGAGGGCTAAGATGGGTTGCGAGGAGGGGGGGAGGGGAGAGAAGAAGGAGGGATAAGGAGTGAGGTCGGACGAGGGCACCGGCCGCGAGGGCAGGAGGACCTGGCTCGCTGCAGCCTGCGGACCAGCCCAGCGCACTTCCCGCTGCCTCGGCTGCCCAAGGGGGGCCTGGGCACCAGGTGAGTCCGGGGCGCTGGGGACCCGGCCCAGGGGCGCTGCCCGCGTTGGGGGGCGGGGGGAGACCTGGGCACCAGGTGGGTCTGGACAGGTAAAATTCGGGGAGCAGATACAGCAAACATGATGAAAGAGAATCCGGAGATGAAATAGAGGTTGTCACGGAGGGATGCTCTTGCCCTAGGGCGGGCGTTCTCAGCGAGCCTTGCCCTCGGACAGGTGTCTGATACCCGGGTACAGAGAAAGCCAGGTTGGAAAGTAGAAGCAATTAATAAAAGTTCTCAAACCCCCAAAACAACCTGTTTTAACATCTCGGGTAGGTCCATTGGTGAGGGAATACCCCACGTTTTCCACTGGGAGCTCTCCCAACTGGGCTAATTGAACCCAAGGAGAAGACGCCCTGTGAAGGCCCGGGGGACCCAGCCTCAGCAGACACTGCGCAGCCCACTTGCTCTCTGGCTTCTCTTATCTTTCTCTCCCTCCCTCCCTCCCTCCCTCCTTCCTTTCCTGCTTTCCCATCCCCCTTCCTTTCTTCCTTTTTTACCTTCCTTCCTTATTTTAAAATGACATTCCTTGCAAAATATCATTTGTGTCTCTTCTCATGTAAGTGCCATATTCTTAGGCTGCTTTCTTCTCTTTATAAAAATATGTTTTTTTTTAATTTATTTATTTATTTATTTATTTATTTATTTATTTATTTGAGAGAGAGAGAAAGAGAGCAGGAGTTGGGGGAGAGGCAGACTCTGTGCTGATGACCACCCTGAGATCTGGGCCAGAGCCTAAGGCAGATGCTCAACAGACTGAGACACTCAGGTGCCCTCTTCTTTCTTTTTTTTTCTAAAATCCTTTCCATTGGGCTTTCTTCTTTCTTTCTTTCTTTCTTTTTTTTTTTATTTTTTATTTCTTTCTTTCTTTCTTTCTTTCTTTCTTTACTTTTCTTCTTTCTTTCTTTCTTTCTTTCTTTCTTTCTTTCTTTCTTTTCTTTCTTTTTCTTTTTCTTTTTCTCTTTCTCTTTCCATTTCCTTCCTTCCTTCCTTCCTTCCAACTCTCTTTCTCTCTTTCTTTCCTTATTCCCTTCTCCCGGTAGTTGATTATGTATCTCAGTGTGTCATTATTTTTTTTATCTGGTTTGGAGTTTGCTGAGCTTCTTAGATCTGTAAGTCAGTGTCTTTTATCAGTTTTGGCACGTGTGTCTTTAAACTTCTTCTACCCTGTGCTTCCTCTGTCATCCATTTGGGTCTCCAATCACATGCTATCTACTTAGAGATCACAGATGCTTTTCCCAGAATTGTCATTCCCCCCCCCCCCCCGCAATCCCATGTGTTTGTTTGTATATATTTTACTGACCCAGTTGTTTTTAAGTTACTTGTTTTTCCTTTATCGTGTCTAATTTGCTGCTAAGTGGATCTGATAATTATATTTTTTTCAAATATCATACATTTTATTTTTCATGTCACTTCTTCTTTCTTTAGTTTTATTTATTTTGTTGCCACCTCTTTGCAGATCCTATCTCTGCATATTTGTTGAATAATTTTTCCACCAGATTCTTCAAAAATGTTATCATATTTATATCTTACTAATCTAAATTTTGGGGTCTGAATTTGTTTTTATTGACTATTTGATCTCTCCAACATTATACATTATATGCAACTACTTTGTATTATATCTTTTTGATTCTGTGAAGGATATTGGTGTAATAGAATAATAGAGTCTGAAGTAAAAAATATTTATAACCTAAAAAGACATGCTTCTTATTCCATCAGACCACTGGAGTAGGACACTAAGGTAATTTGAGTTGGAGTTGAGCTGGATCTAGCCATTATTGAAAATTTGAGGGACACCTGGGTGGCTCAGCAGTTGAGCATCTGTGTTTGGCCCAGGGTGTGATCCTGAAGTCCCAGGATCCAGTCCTGCATTGGGCTCCCTGCGTGGAGCCTGCTTCTCCTTCTGCCTATGTCTCTGCCTTTCTCTATGTGTGTGTGTGTCTCATGATTAAATAAATAAAATCTTAAAAAAAAAAAAGAAAGAAAGCAACAAAAAACGCGATAATAAACAAAAAACGCACAACATTCACAAATTCACCAAAGCTCTAATTAAACCCTGCAATAAATATCCCACCCACAAAACAAAAAACAACAAAAAAACCACATAACATACAAACAAAAAGAGATAAAAAAAGAACATGAACAAGAAAGATAAGACAAAGAAAAGATACAGAAAGAAAAGAAAAAGAAGAAACGAAAGACAACGAAAGACGGTTCTACAAGTACTGAAAGATTAAAGAATGAAGCAACGCCCAGAAACTCTACGACAGACCCCTCCCCCCACAGAAACTTAGACCTCTGGATAGGAAAAGAATAAAATGAAGAAACGGTCTAAGAATCAAAGAAAAAAAACAACGCAATACAAACCTAGAAGAAAAGACGAAAAGAACGAAGAAAGAAAGCAAGCAAAGCGCGTCAGGGAGAACAGTAAAGGTGCGACAGCACCTTCGAGCAGTAGCGCGCAGCCCTCCAGAAGAAGAGAAGAGCAGAAGTACCGCCAAGAAGAAGTAAGAGAGAGGAAGAGGAAGAAGTGACAGATACAGAAAGCAGAACAGCCAGGATGCACTGAGAACAAAAGGCCTGAAGCTAGGAAAAGCGATACTTAACCTCGCAGTCCACGCTCCTCACTCCCTACTCCCATTCGCTAACTCTGGGGTGGGCCCTAGGGTCCGGGGGGGCGGAATAAATCAATCAAACTACCCCAAGAATGAAACAGAACGAACAGAGAAGAAGAAAGTGAAGAGCAAAAAGAGGAGAGAGAAAAGAAATAGGAACGAAAGACAGGAAAAAGAAAGCAAGAAAAGAAAAAGAAAGAAAGAAATAAGAAAGAAGAACCAAGAAAGGAAAGAAAATAAGAAAGAAAAGAAAGAAAGAAAAGAAAGAAGAAAGAAAAGAACGACTAAGAAAGAAAGAAAGAAAAGAAACAACTTAAGAAAGAAAGAGAAAAGAAAGAAAGAAAGAAAGAAAGAAAGAAGAAAGAAAAAGAAGAAAGAAAGAAAGAAAGAAAGAAAGAAAACCTGAAAATAGAATAAGACCTTTCTCTTTAGGAAGGCTTATAACCTAAGCCCTGAAAAAGTTGCACCAAACTGTACCTCAAATGGAGAAATGATGACTCAGTCCCACATGGGGCCTAATCTAGGTCATCTAGTGAAAAATGACATTCCCATGCTGGTACCAAGCACCAGAGGATGGCATAGACAATTTTTTAAAAGTTGCTTTGAAACACTGGCCTCCTTGAGGCTTGGACCAGGGCAAGCCTTCATTGGTCTAAGTATAGTACTTCTTACAGTAAAAGAGCTTGAGATACAATGGCCAACATCCAGCAAGAATTGGTTCTTATTTCTGTATCATGAATTCTTTAGAACTGTGTCATGAATTTCTGGCTTATATAAAAAAATACTTTTGCCTTATACTATTGCAAAAGTATGTGAAGGGATGAAGAGAGGGAGGGAGGGGAAGGAGGGGGAGGAAGGAAAGAAGGAAGGAAGGGGAAGGAAGGAAGGAGGCAAGCAAGCAAGCAAGCTGTGCTGAGTAGGTCACCGGATGGGATATATTTTGCTGCAAAGTAAAAGGAAGACCTATGGCAATGGCTCAAATTGGAATAGAAAAAAGAACATGTTGACTCAAACATTAAGAACTTTAAACTGAATGTAGGAGGGATTGCGGAATTCAAATGCAATGAAACGCCGGGACACCTGCACCCCGATGTTTCTAGCAGCAATGGCCACTATAGCCAAACTGTGGAAGGAGCCTCGGTGTCCAACGAAAGATGAATGGATAAAGAAGATGTGGTTTATGTATACAATGGAATATTACTCAGCTATTAGAAATGACAAATACCCACCATTTGCTTCAACGTGGATGGAACTGGAGGGTATTATGCTGAGTGAAGTAAGTCAGTCGGAGAAGGACAAACATTATATGTTCTCATTCATTTGGGGAATATAAATAATAGTGAAAGGGAAAATAAGGGAAGGGAGAAGAAATGTGTGGGAAATATCAGAAAGGGAGACAGAACGTAAAGACTGCTAACTCTGGGAAACGAACTAGGGGTGGTAGAAGGGGAGGAGGGCGGGGGGTGGGAGTGAATGGGTGACGGGCACTGGGTGTTATTCTGTATGTTAGTAAATTGAACACCAATAAAAAAAAATAATTATAAAAAAAAATAGAGTAAACACTCTTAGTCAAATAGAAGCTGAAGTCAATCAAGTGAATAGTGTGCAAACAGTGGATGTTTTCATTGACGCCGTGAGACATCATTACCATTAGGAAATGACTGAATCCCAATTATGTCTGACTTGTTTGCTGTTGCTTCGGAAATGTTTTAATCTCTTCAAGTGTGCTCTTAAAAGCAAAGTATTGGAAACCATGTGGCTAGGAGATTATACAAACTGAACCAAGCTGTTTTATATTACATACCCTCCTTAATATAGCTTGGTGTTCAATACGGAGTCTTACTTTTCACAGTTTCTCAAGGGTTATGGGGGGAGGTTATGCAAATGCAGGCATGTTCCATGAAAAAAAAAAAAAAAAACTATCAGGGCATTCCTGGCAAGAATGTTCATCTATGGGCATTAGAGAAAACTGCTCTGCTGGGAATGGTGCCAGCAGTATTGCTGGGGTGACCCACCTCCAGGGAAGCCTAAGTCATAAAAGCAAACATTAGGAGGAAGAGTCAAGTTCTTTAGGTAGACTGGGAAGGCAGTGTCCATCCAACAGGAACCTTGGACCGGTGGCCTGGGAGCAGAGAGTGATGGGACTGCTGCCTGGGAATGCTCCCGGCCAAGCTGAGCAGTCACCACCCTTACAAGTCCTCTGGCAGAAGAGGAGCACTGGAGCTTGAAAGTAAAGAATGCTAAAATGTTCCTCTTTTGCCATTTCCCAGATTTCTGACCAAAGACTAGAGTCGAGAAGCCTTTAATCAATTTGTCTAAAATTTCCAAGGATCTCTGTTGCAGCTATTTTTCATTCATCTGTTTTGTTTTTGTTTTTGTTTTGTTTTTGTTTTTGTTTTTGTTTTTGTTTTTGTTTTTGTTTTTTCCCTTCTGGCACAGATTCTATAATTACTTACAGGCCTTAATATGAGGAACGTTAAGCTATCCTTCCCCTTCCCGGGCTGCCTTCTGTCAAAATAGATTAGTTTACATTTTATTTTGTTTCATTGTATTTTTTTTTATTAGTTTACATTTTATAATAATTTATATAATAGACTCGCATGCTATGTAGTTTTTTGTGTCTGGTCTCCTTCCCTCAGACAACTTATTTTGATGCTCAATCATGCTCTTGTGGGTATTGACAACTCATCATTTTTTCCACTGCTAACTGATATTCCTTTAGAGGTTTGCCATAATTTAATTATCTATTGACCTGTTGATGGACATTATTTATCTTCTTTATATATTCTATGTATATAAGTTCTATTCAGATATATGCCGTTCAAATATTTTCTCTCAGTTTGTAGCTTGTGTTTCAATTTACTTAGTGGTGTCTTTTGAAAAACAGATATTTTTAATTTTGATGAGACTTCCTTTGTAGGTAGTACTTTTGGTGGTTTATCTCTAAAACATTTTCCTAACCAAAAGTTATGAAGATTTTCTACTATGTTTTATTCTAGGAATTTTGTAGTTTACCTCTAATTTGTGATCCACTTTGAGTTAATATTATATGCTGTACAAAATGTAGAGTTTCAGTTTTTTGAATACAGATGCCCAATTATTCAGGCATCAGTTGCTGGAAAATTATCTTTTATTCATTGCAATGGCTTTGCACTTTTGTTGAAAATCAACTTAACGTGTGCCTGTGGTTATGCTAAACTCATTTTGTTCTATTGATCTTTATGCAAATGCCACTCTGTCGCACTTATTGTAGCTTTATAATAAAGCTTGTATTTAAGTAGTATAAATCCTTCAAAATCCTTCCTTCTGTTCAAGGTTATTTCGGCTATTCTGGAGTCTTGGTATTTTCATATGTATCTTAGGATCAATTTACCAATTTCTACCCAAAAAAATCAGGTAGGGGTTTGATGAGGGTGTTATTGAATCTGTAGATCAATTTGGAGAGAACTGACATGCAAACAATATAGGGTATTTCAGTCAATGAACATAGTGTATCTCTTGATGTATTATTTTTCATTCTTCAAACAACGCTTTGTACTTTTCTATTTGCAGACCTAGTGCATTTTTTTATCATATTTACCTCAAAGTATTTCACATTTTCTGATGCTCTTAAATGCTATTGATTTTTAAAAATTCAATTCCATATAGTTTGTCATTAGTGTATAGACATAACAACTGTTTTGTGTATGTTTGTGATATGCCCTGAAACCATGATAATGAACATATTATTTTTGCAGCTTTTTTGTCTGTGGTAGTGTTTTCTTTTTTTTTTTTTCTTTTGGTTTCAAAGATTTTATTTATTTATTCATGAGAGACACAGGAAGAGGCAGAGACACAGGCAGAGGGAGAAGAAGGCTCCCTGCAGGAATCCCAGTGCGGGACTCGATCCCAGGACCCCGGGGATCACACCCTGAACCGAAGGCAGATGCTCAACCACTGAGGCACCCAGGCATTCTGGTCTTTTTTTTTTTTTAATAAATTTATTTTTTATTGGTGTTCAATTTGCCAACATATAGAATAACACCCAGTGCTCATCCCATCAAGATCCCCCCTCAGTGCCCGTCACCCATTCACCCCCACCCCCCACACTACTCCCTTCCACCACCCCTAGTTAGTTTCCCAGAGTTAGGAGTCTTTATGTTCTGTCTCCCTTTCTGATATTTCCCATACATTTCTTCTCCCTTCCCTTATATTCCCTTTCACTATTATTTATATTCCCCAAATGAATGAGACCATATAATGTTTGTCCTTCTCCGATTGACTTCCTTCACTCAGCATAATACCCTCCAGTTCCATCCACCTTGAAGCAAATGGTGGGTATTTGTCGTTTCTAATGACTGAGGAATATTCCATTGTATACATAGACCACATCTTCTTTACCCATTCATCTTTCTATGGACACCGAGGCTCTTTCCACAGTTTGGCTATTGTTGTGGTAGGCAATGGGCTGTTTGCAATAAAGACAGATTTATTTCTTCCTTTCCTAGATACTGTTATTATTTCCTTGCCCTACAGTACTGGCTAAGACCTTTACTTTGGTATCTTATGAATCCAAATTTGATTTAACATGTAAAAATCAATCAATGCATTTCATATTTTTAAAAATTAAAAATCATAAGTTCGGGGTGCTGGGCAGCTCAGCAGTTGAGCATCTGCCTTCTGCTCAGGTCATCTTCCTGGGGTCCTGGGATTGAGTCCCACATCAGGTTCTCCACAGGGAGCCTACTTCTCCTTCTACCTGTGTCTCTGCCTCTCTCTGGGTCTCAAATAAATAAATAAATAAATAAATAAATAAATAAATAAATCTATCTTTAAGGAAAATTTTAAAAATCATATGTTCATCTTAATAGATTCAAAAAGGCTTCCATTCAATAATGTTGAATTAAATTGAGCATATCTGATTTGTTCCTGATCTTACAGATAAAATATCCAGTCTTCTACAACTCGTGTGATAATAGCCATAGGTTTTTTATAGATACATATTTTCTAGTTAGTTGAGAGTTGTTTTTTCAATCAAGGATAGATATTAAATTTTGTCAAGTGCCTTTTTGCATTTATATGCATTTTTTTCTCATTCTGAATTTAATTTGCTATTCTTTTTTGCAGCTCTTACAGTAGATGCTGATGTCACTGTTTTGAAATCTTCCCTACTTTTCTAATGTAAATGTTTGGTGCTGCACATTTGTCCTTATAACCAGGATAAATACTATGACATGCTCCTTCTCATGGTCTTGTCAATTCCCTTCAATGAAAGACCATCAGGTAACTACCTGCTTAAACTAAGTTTTGTTTATTGACTCATTTCAATGGCAGAGATAATAACTAACTGGGAAACCACAAGCCATCTCTGTAAGAGGGTATTAGAAATAACTTACAAAGAATTTAAGCCTGTATAAGTTGCTTCTGAGAAGGGTTTACGGAGTGAGGCCTTGATCTAGATTGAATGCTGTTATGAATTCTGAAGGATCTTAAAAGTTCTTATCTAGACTACAAGAAAAATGGATTAAAACTGAACCTGGGATGGGGAAAGAAGCAGAAGTCACTCATGTTAGCCTGGTTAGAAGATTAAATCATTTTTGGAGTTTGGACAATGTTCATGCTTTTTGTCTGCATTCAGACCTTATTACAGACAGGCCTTATTTATTTCTTGATTCATTGTGATCACAGAATTGTCTTATTTGATGCTGATATCCTGTGACATTGTGTTCAACAGGAAAATGTCACTAACTAACTGTGAATGTCAAGCCAGCTTCACCTGTTAGATTTTTTTTTTTTTTTTCTTGCTCAATTACCTGGCCCTACGTTATTTGGTCCCTGATTTTCTCTCTGACTGCTTCTCCTTATACCTTTTTTTTTTTTCACTTCTCTCACCATCCCCTGCCATACTAAACCTTTTTTCCTACCACTTCAACAGCTCACATGTATTTCCAACCAGCACACCTATACTTGATAAAACTTACACATAAAATGCTCCCCCCTTCCAACATCTGCTGTTTCCTGTGTTGTTAATTTTAACCATTCTGACAGGTGTGAGCTGATACCCATTGTAGTTGTGATTTGGATTTTTCTGATGATGAGTGATGCTGAGCATCTTTTCGTGTGTCTGTTGGCCATCTGTGTGTCTTCTTTGGGGAGATGTCTCTTCATGTCTTCTGTCCATTTTTTGACTGGATTATTTGTTTTTAGGGTCTTGAGGTTGATAAATTCTTTATAAATTTTGGATACTAACTTTTTATCATATATGCCATTTGCAAATATCTTTTCCCATTCTGAAAGTTTGATCCCTTCACTGTGCAGAAGGTTTTTAGCTTGATGAAGTACCAATAGTTCACTTTTGCTTTTGTTTCCCTTGCCTCCAGAGGTGTATCTAGCAAGAAATTGCTACCGTGGATGTCAAAGAGATTACTGCCTGGCTTCTCCTCTAGGAATTTGATTATTTCCTGTCTCACAGTTAGGTCTTTCATATATTTTGAAGTTATTTTTGTGTATGGTGTAAGAAAGTGGTCCAGTTTCATTCTTTTGCACATTGCTGATGTTGGTGAGGATGCAGAGAAAGGGGAACCCTCTTATGCTGTTAGTGGGAATGCAAACTAGTGCAGTCATTCTGAAAAACGGATAGGGATTCCTCAAAAATTTAAAAATAGAATGCACCTGGATGCCTCAGGCAGTGGAGCATCCATCTCTTGATATCAGCTCAGGTCATGATCTCAGTGTCATGGGATCAAGGCTTAAGATTCTCTCTCTCTCTCCCCTTGACCTCACCTTCCGATTCTCGTGCATGTGTATATTTGTGTCCATGTGTTCTCTCTCTCAAAAAAAATATTTTTTTAAGTTTTAAAAAGTTAAAAATAGAACCACCCTACCATCTCACAATTGCACTATGAGGTATTGATCCAACAGATGCAAAACTACTAATTCAAAGGGGCACATGCACCACGATGTATAGCAGCATTAACAATAGTTAGATTATACAAAGAGCCCAAGTGTCTATCGACTGATGAATGGATAAAGAAAATGTGGTATATATAATGGAATATTACTCAGCCATCAAAAAGAATTAAATCTTACCATTTGCAGCAACATGGATGGAGCAAGAGATTATTACGCTAAGCAAAATAAGTCAGCCAGAGAAAGACAAATACCGTCTGATTTCACTCGTATGTGTAATTTAAGAAATAAAACAGATAGACATAGGGGAAGAGAAGGAAAAATAAAATCAGATAAAAACAGAGATGGAGGCAAACGGTAAGAGACACTGAACTCTAAGAAAAAAATTGAAGGTCACTGAAGGAGTGGTGGGTGGGGTACGGGTTAAGTGAATGATGGGTGTAAGAGGGCACTGGTTGTGATGAGCCCTGGATATTGTATGGAAGTGATGAATCACTAAATTGAACACCTGAAACTAATATTACACTGTGTGTTAACTAACTGGAATTAAATAAAAATTGAAACTACCTTCCTCCCAAAAGAAGTTACCTCCAAGAGAAGCCCTGCCAGTCTCTTTTCCACATGACTCCGTTTCATCTTCTTTATAGCATTTATTAGTAGTTGGGATATTCCCATGTATTAATTTATTTAATGTTGGTCTTTCCCCAGTTTGGGAACAGAGCTATCTGTCCCCATCATCGCTGTATCTAAAGCAGCAATAATATCACTGTGCATCCATAGGACCCTAATAAATATTTGCCAACTTATGTTTTATAATACTTTAGGGTCTATTGCAAAATATTTTGTATAGTGTGAATATTTAAACATATAACTCAGACATAAATGCAGTTTTGATTAATCTCACATAAAAAATGGTACTAAATAAAAAAAATGGTACTAAATAATTAAATAGCTTGTTAATTTAACTGAATGTAAATAGCTCAGGTGATAATGAGGTCTGCAAGACTTACATTCTGCTCTATATTGACTGCTGAATGGATCCATTTCTCATTTTTGTTCGATGTTGATCTGATTCTGAAAAATACCATAATTATTATCTATGCTTGCATCTGCCATTTTACCTGACTTTCAAAGGCCATTGCAATCATTTATTTATTTATTTATTTATTTATTTATTTATTTATTTATTTAATTTTAGGGAGACTTATAAGTCACTTATACCTCGTCTAATGCATTCATTTAAGGTACATGATTGGAAAACTAAGACCCACAGAATGAATGGCACAATTCTTTAGTGGTTCATTGTTATATACAATGTTACATTCAGATAACTCACTTTTCTATATTCTGATGAAAGTAGGAAACTTTAAATAATAATATAATAGTTGAGCCATATAACACATTGATTGGAAACATCTTGAAAGTAACTTAGAACAGAAAAAATAGAAAATGTATTCTTTTTTAAATTTTTTTAAGATTTTTTTATTTATTTATTCATGAGAGACACAGATAGAGAGGCAGAGACACAGGCAGAGGGAGAAGCAGACTCCATGCATGGAGCCCGACATGGGACTCGATTCTGGGTCTCCAGGATCAGACCCTGGGCTGAAGGCAGTGCTTAACCACTGAGCCGCCCAGGCTGCCCAGAAAATGTATTCTTTCAATTAATGATGGTGGTTATAGATATGTTCATACTCTTCTTACTCAAATACCACATTGCTTCCCCAGAATATTAATTGAAAACTTAAAAGAAAAGCAGGATGCAACAGAAATTGGTGACCAGATATAATGTTCTTGAAAGCATACATTAACACACATTAACATTATGCCAATAAAAAATATTTTTAGATTAAATATA
This sequence comes from Canis lupus familiaris, assembly GCF_011100685.1. Taxonomy (NCBI): domain Eukaryota; kingdom Metazoa; phylum Chordata; class Mammalia; order Carnivora; family Canidae; genus Canis; species Canis lupus. The sequence continues at coordinate 45,545,923 of NC_049242.1, read as the reverse complement.
CTGTTGGTTGATATTTCAGTTTCTTAGAAAAGATCAAGAAAAAGTTTCATTTTTCCTTTAAAAACCCAATATTTCATTCAGTATTCCAAGTGTTACCTAATTTTCATACTTACAAGTTCCCAAAGCACATTAAAATTAAAATTAACACTCCAGAATGTACAACTCAATCCTGTGTAATCAAAATGATCAGAATTAACAGTACTCTGAATCCAAGTGACTCATTTTTTTTAAATCATTGCTAGATCTGTAAGTCATTAGATTGGCAAAACAAATCAAGGTGACCCCTACACCTATATATACTTCATTTATTGAAATGTAAGATTAGAGGAACAGGATGGTATTTTGCATCATCTAATGGCATCTGAAGATCATACAGGCTTGTGATCTGCTTCAGCTGTGTTGTTTTTAGAATTTTTCAGATATTTAAGAAGAAAGAATCTTGTGGCTAGGAAGGAAATGTTATAGTTCATCCATAATAGTTCACTTAAATCTTCAAAGTTTATCTGAATTACGTTGGTGTCAACTACTTATAATTGATTTATTTTTCTATGTAAAGCCAGCAAAATAATCAGTTTTGCATATATTAAATGAAATTTCAAAATTGAATTTTTAAAATGGGGCATTGAAGACTGATTCTCCAGTGTGATGCAGTGGGGCATGTCCAAAAAAGTAAGCAGGACGCTAGAACCACCTAGGAAGGCTGCCTAAGGGGAAAGAGTAATTCACCTTGAGCTATTATACTAATACTTTTAGCTCAACATAAAGTTCACGATTGCTTACAATGGTATTTTTCAATGTTCCTGCCACAGAGCCCAAGATTTCTACCTAAGGTTTCCAAGAAGGCTGAAAGGGATGCCAAGTAATTGGGTTCTGGGCTTTTTGCCCTCTCCAACCACAACTTATCTTCTGGTCTAAATTTTATTTGTGAGGATATCATAGGGGATTTCTGTTTTTTATAAAGAGTTCCATTACTTAAAAAAAAGAACTATATAGATCTAGTACAAGCTCCTACATTTGCAGAAAAGGAAACAATGTGAAATGCCTAATCACATGAAAAGAGGAGACTTTAAGTTGAGTGAAATATAAAATAAATAAAGAAGCCAATCATCTGTGTTCAAATATCAGGAAGGCCCATGCTTAAGGATAAGGTGGTAAAAAAATTTTTTTTTGAATGTCATATTCAAACTGCCATAAAATAAAGGTGAGCTGCCTTTAGGAAGCTGCAGCTTCCCTCAGTTGTGAAGAAACTGAGGCAGAATCTTGAAATCCACTTTTAAAGGTAATACAGAGGAGACAAATAGACGGTATTTAGAGTTGGAGGAGGTGAGCTCCAGAAGTGTTTCAGCTCGATCTTTGGTTTATTATAGACAATAAGGTAAACTCCTTGCTGGGACTCCTGAAGCTGTGGAATATTTTGATTAAAATATACTTGAGATGTCTTGCTAAGCATCATTGTCCTTGTTCTTTGGTCCCCGGAGCCCATTTGAATTCTTATCTGATGAATTCCTCCATTTCTTTTCTTCCATAGCCTATTGTGAAAAAACATGCCTGTATCATGATTTTTTTTATGTTTCTTCCTGCCCAAATATTATGCTACTATAGTAAACAAATGTCAACTCAAATACCATCTATAAATGATTGCTCTTGGTTGTGTCAAAAAAAAAAAAATGCTGAAGTCTAGTTGTAGGTGAGGCAGGAAATAGAAACACTTAATCCAGCTCCAAGCTATGACTTGTATAAAATTTTTAAATAAATAAATAAATAAATAAATGGAAGATTTATATCAGTGGTATAAACAAAGCAACATGCACATAGAATGGCTTAGAAAAATTGTAAAATTGCCTTTATTACACTTTAACTACTTGGCTATGAGATTTGGAAGTTCAAATGAATAAAGGAAAGTGGGGAATAGAGGCTTCCAGTTATGAAACGAGTAAATATTGAGATTAAGAGGTACAGCATAGGAAATGGAGTCACTGACATTATAAAAACGTTGCATGGTGACAGATGGGAGCTACACGTGTGGTAAATACAGCGTGATGTATGAACCTGTTGAATTGCCATCTGAAACTAATGTGACATTGTGTGTCACCTATACTCAAAAAAAGAAAAAAAAAAGTTTTTTCCAATTTCCTGAGAAGGAGCAATTGTTAAGTCTCTGGAAATTCTATTGATTTCATCAGACTATGAAGACAGTATCCATCAATGATGTACAGAAATCACCAGAATGTTATTGATAGGGTACTGTGTAATCCCAGACTTTCTTTCCAGAATGATGTGCTTCAGCTGCTTCTGTAAAATTTCTAAGAAGCCATTTACATGAGGACTATTTCACCTGAGGATGCCCCTGGGGTGAGCCATTTTACTTTTGGGAAAAGGACTGGACATTGAGATGTGATACTCTTTCTAAACTGTCTTTAGTGGGTTATTGCAGCATTATTAGCATAAGAGGTAAATGGGGCAACACCAGCGATTTACACTGTTGTATAGTGGACTTTATTTTCACTAGCGATATAAAATGGCCAGGGAATGAAACAGGAGAATCATCTAGAAGCATCAATCCATCATGATCTCTCAATTTTTATGAATTTTTTATTACTAAAAGATACCACGTAGCAAACTGAATTATTTCAGTGCTTTTCATATCATTTTTTTTTAAGATTTTATTTATTCATGAAAGACACACAGAGAGAGGCAGAGACACAGGCAGAGGGAGAAGGAGGTTCCATGCAAGGAGCCCAATGCGGAACTCGATCCTGGACCCTGGGATCATGTCCTGAGCCAAAGTCAGATGCCAAACTGCTGAGCCACCCAGGCGTCCCTCATATCATAATTTTAAAAGCCTTATTTTCTCTTTGTAAACTAACTAAAAAAAACTAATCAAGCTGCATTGATCAGTTTTTACTTCAAACCTTACCCAATGTCTTGTCTCATTTTTATTATATACATCGTAACAGAGGTACAAATCAGAAATAATTGAGTCTTAGTTTTTTGAGAAAATATTCACCTTAATCCCAAAAGCTAATTATAATCTTACTTTGCCACTTCTAAAAGAGAGGGTTTACTTTCTTTTTTCCTTTTTCTTCTTTCTTCCTTCCCCCACCCCCCAAAGCAAACATGCAATAATACAGTTGGGAAGGAGAACTCTGATTCTAAATCTTTTTCTATTTCTTTTTAGTTAGGATAAGTTCCTTTTTTATTTTTATTTTATCCTTTCATTTTATTTTTTTACATTCTTATTTAAATTCCAGTGAGTTCACATACAGTATAATATTAGTTCCAGGTCTATAAGAAAGTGGTTCAGCAATCCCATATAAAACCCGCTGCTCATCACAAGTGTACTCCCTCCCAATCCCCTTTTCCCCTTTAACCCATTCCCCGTGCCCTCCCCTCTGGTAGCCATCTCTTTGTCCCCTACATTTAAGGGTCTGTTTCTTGGGTGCCTGTGGGGCTCCGTCGGGTAAGCGGGTAAGCGGCTGCCTTCAGCTCAGGTCATGATCTCAGGGTCCTGGGATGGAGCCTCACATCAGGCTCCCTGCTCAGTGGGGAGTCTGCTTCTCCCCCTGCCCCTCCTCCCTGCTTATGCTTGCTGTCTCTCAAATAAATAAAAAAAATATTTTTTAATAAAAGAGTCTTTTCCTTGGCTTACCTCTCTTTCTCTCTTTTCTTGCCCTTTGCTCATTTGTTTTGTTTCTTCAGTTTCACCTATAAGTAAAATCATACGGTATTTGTCGTTCTCTGATTGGCTTATTTTGCTTTTAAATTTTCTATGTGTCTTTTTGTAAAACTTTATTATAAAACGTGCAAAATGATGATAATAACAAGAGAAATCTGTAAGTTTTTCTTACAGATTAAATTTTGATGGAGTAAATTTTAATAAAATTTACATAAGTTCCTTCCACGTTATGGGACAATGGTGGAGGTTCAATGAATGTCAACTATTATATCTAGAAGTTGCATTTTATCATGCTAAGTAAGAGTTGAATTTTTACTCTCATCTTAAAGTTAGTGTATTTCACAAGTCATGCTCTGACTACACAACTAGTTTGTTCTTTTAGGATTTTGAAAGTAAGAGTGATTAATGTTTTCATGAAATTATTAGACACAAAACAAGAGATCCATTGGTCTACTTTTGCATCATTCAAGAGCAATCAATGTAAGCCATTAGGGGAAAAAATTGTTTTTCTTCACAAAATAGCTCATCATGGATTGATACAATAAAAATTCTTCCAAACTATATTTTTTAATATTTTATTACACTTGCAATAAACTCAAAGTGACAACTCACGTCACGATTCTCAATTCTAACTAAAATCTCTCTTTTATATGAAATCTTTTTAAATTTTTTTTTCTTTTCTTCTCTTTTTTTCCCCTTTCTTTTGCTGCTTTATTATGGACTTGGAAAACAAACATTCTGACCAAGGCTGCCTGAACATTTCCCTCAGTTTGACTAAACTTTAGACAGACTTTCTCCTGACATTAGACCTAACCTCCCTTTTCTCTAAGAGCGTTTAGCTTAGAAAACTTGTAAATTATTCTTTTGCCCATCTGTGGTGTCAATCTTTTGAAGAGCTGCTTGTCAGTTTTGAAACCCAAGAATGTCTTTCTCAAGAACTCAGGAGCTATCTCTTTTTCTCCTTCCATTCATGGGAGTTCTTGGTATCACAACACATATTGGAATGGGGGTCATCTCTTCAAAATGTAAATATCAAGGAAGGCAAGGCTCCTATCAGAGCTTAACTTCCTTGGGCACTAATTAGCAAACACTGATGGCGTAATCGTAGAGAGAGACAGTTTTGAACTCAGGAATAACTGGACATATTCCATTGATCAACCTTCCCTAGTGTCTTCCAGTACTTTTCGCAAGCTCACCCCAGTGCAAAGGGTCCCTTTTGTTCCATTGGGGATGAATTCAGAGTTCTGGTCTCTCTTCCCTACAAGTTACCTTGAATAGAGTCTTCCTTGCCTGTTTAATTTTGTCTTGTAGGATTTTTGCTTTGACAATTCACTTTCGCTGCTGAGAAACAAAGATAAAATTGCCAATCATATCACATCATAGCATTTTTGCCAAGTCAAAGAGCTTAAAATACTCTGTCATTTGCTCATAAGGGTTTGATTCCATCTCTATCATTTATTCTCAGACATTCTCCAGTTTTAACTTATCCTTTTTTTAAATCCAGGTGGCTGAGGCAAGATGCAGGGTTATAAGGAGGAATTGCTCACTACAGAATAGGAAGTCTAATATCTGAATCATTAAATATTCAAACCTAGTATTCCTTTCTAATTATACTTAACTTTGCCTTCCATGGCCTAATTTATTAGGTTTTTTGCTTATTTGTTTTTTAAATCCTTGTAGCCCGTTCTTCCTTATTCTGTGTTCGAATTTTTACTTGCTCTTGGTGTTCATTATTTGGCTCTGTAATATCAGTGAACTCTTTTGGATTTTAAATTGTGAGCTCACTTAATCCATCATTTTGTGAGATAAGATTAGCTCGATCATCATTTTTTTATTCAAGTTATCAAATAAGGATGTGAGAAAGAATCTACTTCAAATTGATGATTTCTATGGCACATCCTACCAGATATGGCAAATATTAGGTGTTGAATGGTTACTCTGTGCCAGACACTTTATAGAGATGATCTTGTTTAATTCTCCCCAGAACTCTATGAAGTGGATAATATTATTTCCATTACTCAGATGGGAAAAATGAGGCCCAAGAACATACTTGTCTAAAACACAAGGGACAGCCTTAGAGATAGACTTATTTTCTACCACAGACCATGCTCCTAATCAACTCAAGACACTATCTCTCTTCTTTCCTTCCTTTTTTTTCCCCTTTATTTCTATCTCTTTTCTACTATCTGGAGATGGTAGTGCCTATGTTGGAGACTGCGGGAAAGAACAAGGAATTGAGCAGAGAGATCTTGATTTCAAGTACTTCATGGGCTCATCTTTCATTTCATCACAGTGCTATGTATGCATTTAACATTTGCTAAATATTTTAAATAAAGCAACAAATGAGATATATGAACCCCCACCTAACCTAAAGAGAGGATCAATTCCCCGATCTCATTGTTTTACTTATAATATAAATATGAAAATATAATACAAAAATATTCTTTAATCTTTTATTTTAGAAATTTTAGAAATTCTGACGAATCAACCCTCATTTAGAACAATTTTATTCTATAATCTGACACCTTCATTTTATATTATAAAAATTATAGAAATATATTTTAGACTTTAAATAATGGGTGATAAATGGAGGATTTTCAGAAGGATTTGGTGGGGATAATATATATTTGCACCATTTATGCCTGATGGACAACTTTAAAAATTGCTTTTTGGAAGTAATTGACAGCAGGAAAATAAAAAATGCAAAGTTCACTTATGAAAACAAGTCAACCAAATAAAGCAAGAAAAATATTTTCTTTTCCAATAAATCATAGAGAATTAACTTCTTGAGTAAATCTGAAAAAAATATTAATGGCATGGTTGAAATAGAAAAAGAATGTGGCAAATAGAGTTAATCAAGCAACTAATTTAGTTATTTGCACAGGAGGATTTTTTTGAAGTGTTAAATATTAGCATTGTAATGAACTTTTTATTTTGAGTTCTGTGATTTCTTAAAAATGTAAATGAAAGGAATATAATTATGCAAAAGAAAATTACTTATATATTAAATTAGGATAATTTAATTGCTTTGTTGAGGAAAAATGTCCTAAAAGCAATAAGTAATGCATCACTTTAAAGAGGATCTAAGATTTATTGAGGCCTGATCTCAAGATTTAATACTCTGTATTTTTATTTCCTCAGTTAGATGGGTTTTACTTAAAATAGTCTTCAATATCATTAGCACATTTGCTATGGTAATTGCTTTTAAGTCATTGTTTATCTGAAACAATTCAGCTGTCTAAATTAACATTACTTCTGCCTTTTTAGTCTTGTAAAAATAAAACCATCTAACTTTATTCATTTACAAGGCATAGAATATCTAATTGTACTTTATTTTTTCACTTTTTCTTCTCATTAAAGTTTTACTACATCCAGCTCTAAAGCATGCATTCCTCTCTTTATTTTGAGGTGAGTAATGATGTTGCTTAGGAGACTTCTCAAAGGGCATTAGATTCATAGCAATTTTGGGAAAATGTGCCCTTGTGATTTCTATGATTCCTGATTGGTTGTATTGTTAAAGTTATAAATACAGAGAGATATGGAGACACGGGATTATTTCGATCTTAAAGTATTTGATTGCCGATATGTTTTTTTCAATTACAACATTGAAAATAGATGTGGTGGGGGAAGGAAGCATTGCCTCTCAAATAATACATAACTTCAATTTTTGCAATCTACTGAGTGCATATTCTCTGCCAAGAATTGGGTTAATCACTTTATATGTGTGTTCTCATTTAATTCTTCCAGCACATTCAATACGATTATTTTTTTCATAATTTATTATACTTATTTTATGAATGAACCAAAAGAAGGTTCAGAACAGAATAGTGACATAATTTGCATATTTGCTAATAATTATATTTAACTGCAGATAACAAATCTGGAAAGTACTGGCTTAAACAAAACAGAAATTTTATTTTTCTCATGTAGAAGTTTGGAAGTAGGCATTTCAGACAAAGGTGGTGATTCCATGAGATTATCAAGGTTCTGGACTTTTATGTTTTTATGAGTTCAGTTATCTTTAGCCTGTACTCTTAATTTGTTATGGAAAGATAGAAGTTTCAATTCTAGAATCTATTTTTCTTTGTAAAGAGGAAAAAAGGAAAAAACAAAAGTCGAAATATTCTAGGTACATGAGTCCCCCTTCCCATTTTGAGAGAAGCTTCTGGAAGCCTCATCAAACAACTCTCCCATCTCATTGGCCAAAAATACTATATCACGTGTTCACCCTAACATGGAAATAAAGTTGGGAAATGCAGATTTTTATATAAGATCTTTGCTACCATTAAAATAAGGAAGTAGTTAGAGGATATTAAGGGATGAACAGAAAGTGAAGAAGAAAGGGGATTTTCTTTTTTCCCCTTAAGACACCAGAAATCTGAATCCATAATTACTAAAAGCCAAGTTTGTCTAAGTCTAATCTAGAGCTATTTGCTGCTATACAGTGGAGCATTATTGGGATTTCCTGGGATTCAGAGAAATGGAAAAACTTGAATAGTTTGTAGTGGGACTCAATAAACACAAAATGTTCTATTAGATGAATGTTATAAAAACATGGTGGAACATAATAGATTTGAAAAGTGTCTTTTTTCTTTCTTATAATTGCAGATTGGTAAAACATTTGTAATGTGATACATATAACCCTACAGAAAACACCACATTGAAACTTTAAAGATGCGAAAAATATGGTCTGTAGGTGTAATAGAAAATTTATTTTGTGTACCTGATTGAAATTCAAGACCATAAGAGATAAATAAATTTATTATGAGCTCCATTCTCCCATTTTTGTTCAGATGCAAGACTTTCTGTGCAGAATTGCAAGGAGCAAGGTAATTTCAAATGCTTAAATTTATTCTAATTTATCTTTTGTTTTCTTTGACCTATAAACTCATGTACATTAAGAAGAAAATCAGTTGAGGGTGACCTGGGTGGCTCAGTCAGTTGGGCATCCAACTCTTGGTTTCGGCTCAGGTCATGATCTCATGGGTACTGGGATGGAGCTTCACATTGGGCTTCATGCTCAGCAGAGAGTCTGCTTAAAGATTCTCTCCCTCTGTCCCTCCTGTCACTCATACTCTCTCTCTCGCGCTAGAATAAGTATTTGTTTTAAAAAGGAAGAAAAATCAGTTGTATTTGTAGGAAATTGGCAGTTTAGAATCTATTGAGGTGCTTTTATCTTGCAAAAGAAATAGAGAAAATAATTTGGTGAATGTGATCAATTCAAAACCTGTTGTTTTGTTTTGTTTTGTTTTGTTTTGAATTAATCTCAAACACATGTTGAAAATGAATAGTCTGGGGGTCCTGAGTAGTACAATAAGTGAAGTGTCCAACTCTTAGTTTTGACTCAAGTTGTGATTTCAGGGTCATGAAATTGAGCCCCACAACTGGCTCTGTGCTCAGCTAGGAGTTTGCTTGAGGTTTTTTCTCTTTCTCCCGCCACCACATCCCCCTTATCTCTCTCTCCCTCCCTCTCTCTCTCTCTCTCTGAAATAAAGAAATATTTTTAAAAAATGGGTACCATTCTGTTTATTAACGTATACCGCAAATATTGAGAGAATTTGCATTCTGGTGCAGGTAAGAGTATTATGTCCTTATAGACAGAATGTAAGTTTTAGTTATAAGTTGTTGCTTTAGTCGTATATGAAATTCTGTTTTGCCTATAAAATAGACTGCAAGAGACTTGATGCCAGACACATCCCATGTTTATCATAGTTATGTGCAGCAGTTAACATTGTAGCTGGTCTATAATAAGAATTCATTATATTAATATAAAATATGAATACATTAATAAATTGCACTTTAAAATAATTGATGACAAAGAAAAAAGATTAAAAAAATAAAATAATTGATGACAGATCATTTAAATTATCAAACTGTGTAATATTTAACAGAAGCACATGATAGCCTAGTTAATATAACATTATTTCTATAGTACAATTTAAGCTATTCTGAGTCACCTAATATTTAATTACAGTTTTGTATAACCTACATATGTTAATGCATTTATTTTGCTAATCATTTTTCCTTTTTTATATTTCTGAGAGACCAGTCCACTTACATAAAATGAAATTACTTTAGATTTTATTATTTTGGTTTAGTTTAAAGACAACATTATTTAACTCTTTTTTTTTATTTGTTTCAAAATTTGCAGAGCAGACAATTGGCAGCAAGATGGCTATCTATCTGTGGCTTACAATACTGATAAGAATAATTTTCTTCTCCATTGTTTGTCCTATAAATAAATAGACTGAGAGTTTATAGTAAATACTCTTTATTTAATGCTGTAGTGAGGTCCCTTAATTTGGGCACAGAGCATAGTGTTAGCTAAAGCTCTTTCTGGTAACAAAAGCTTCAGGTTAATAAAATTGCAATTAAACTTCTGGCATCTCCCAGCTGAAAAAAATGTAATCCTTTTACAAAATTAAAAAGGAAAAAAAAATTCCAATAATCGGGGGAGGTTTAAATGTGATAAATAGCTGATGAATTATTCAATACTTGGCATTACTGGCAAATCTACAGAATTTAATAAGCTTCCCTAATTGACCTTCATGCCAAATTACATTATTTTATTCTATATTTTCATTGAAAAGTGCTTGCTAGCAAAATACTGAGTTTTGACAAATGAGTACGACCAGCATGACTGCTCCCATGTTACAGATATAAAAAAGTTCTAATATTTTTCTTATATCTTGTGAATGTGTTTGTTTATACAATGATCCTATTAGGCAAATCATTCTCAATCTCAAAAGAATGATAGGATGTTCAAACCTAGACCAGATTCACTCAACAGAATTATACTGGGGACAGGACTAGGAGGCGTGAACATCCATGTAGGCTAACCAGATGTGGACAATCTCCAGGTCTGACCTAGTGGGGAAGGGTGCTGTCCTTCATACCAAAACAATGGTATGAAGCACAGCACCAATTATGCTCTTACAGAATCTTATGCAGCTATATCCTGGCCATCTTCCTTTCTTGAATACCGGCCTTCCTTTGTGTCTGACATAATAAAGTCAAATTTTGAGTTGGAATCCTTAAAAAATTTCTAACTGTGTGTAGACTATACATACCAGCACAGGTTTAGTACTAAGACATTTCACAGTTAAACAAATTATCAATTGAAAATATTATTATTATTATTATTTTTAGTTAAGAAACATGAGCGATTTTAATCTATCTATCCCCCCATTCTTCTCTCTGCCATAGGCTTTGTTCTTCTCTTAGGCTGTTACAGAGTGTATTTCTTTTTAATTTTTAAATTTTTGCCCACTTTTATCAAGATATAATTAGCAAATAACACCACATAAATTTAAGGTGTACAACATACTCATCTCACATACGTACATATTGTGAAATGATTACCACAATAAAGTTAGTTGATATATCATCGCCTCACATAGTCACCATTTGTGTGTATTAAGAACATTAACTCTCTTAGCAAATTTCAAGTATACAATAGGATATTATTAACTATAGTCACCATGTTGTGCATTGTTTATTATTTACGATTTATTGAAATTTAATTATTTAAATTAAATAATTTTAAAGAATTTAATTATCTTAGAACTTAAAGTATATCCACTTTGACCTACAACTCTTCATTTCCCCTACTCCCAGTCCCTGGCAACCACCAATCTATTCTCTGCCTCTGAGTTTGATTCAAATCATACAGTAATTTGTCTTTCTCTGGCTTATTTCACTTAGAATAATACCCCTGAGTTTCATTTGTGTTGTCATAAATGTTTAGATCTCATTGCATATATATATACATGCACACGCTACTTTTTTTTTAATCTATTCATCTGTTGATGGACACTTGGGTTGTTTCCATGTGTTGGTTATAGTGAAGCGTGCTGCGATGATCATGGGAGTGCTCTGAGAGTCCATTTTAAAGGAGGCAGACTTGTGTTATTTAATAGCAGGAACACTTAAGCCAGGTTTCTTGGTGACACTGCTCTGGTTTCTACTGTGTGTTATAACTAAGTCATTTAACCTACTTCATGCCATGGTTTTCTCCTCTCTCAAATACGGAGAGCAACATGTACTCCATTGTAAATAATATAAAATGTATTGCACTTAGAAAAGTACTTTACATATATAGTCACTGCCGTATTAATCCTTGCTATTGTGTCAAAGTGTTTTTGTCACAGGAGGCCTGCCTATTGTGCTTACACTTCACTCCTATTGCTGTATAACCTGGTAAGTGAACCAGGATCCACTTGTATCCCACTGAGACAGACCCACAGCTACCTGGACAATCATCATAGAAAGTGAGTTTTAGGAGACCTCATTAATATTTCACTGGTCTGAGTGTTTCTTATAAACTCTAAGATATCTGCTAAAAAAAATTAAAATGCATGTTTAAAAAAATCATGGGTCTGAATGTTCAGAGAAGCTGAATTTGTAATAACCCAAAACTCTTAAACAAACTAAATGTCTACCAGAGGTTCATGGATACACAAACTGATCATTCTGTATAATGGGGTGCTACTCAGAAATAACAAGGGAAAAACCACTTATTTGTGTAGTAGCATAGGTATATCACAAGATATGTTAACGAAAGAAGGTGAAACAAGCAAGTACATATTAATTTATTTGAAGTTCTAGAACAATCCAATATGAATTTATTAAAGAACAATCCAATGTGAATTTATTAAAGACATACTTCTGGTAAGATGTGATAAATGAGCCATTAGTAAGAAAAAGCTGTATCAAGACAGAGTGTCAGGACATATGTTGGAAAAATAAAAATACTGTGTTATGGAGTAAGCAAAGTATATTTTGCTTTTAATAATTTTTAAAATTTCCTTTGATTGGTAAATCTGTTTCTAAACTTGATTTTTCTTTCATACTTTAATCAAATGTACTGCCTGCTTCAGGAGGAAAAAAAAACTCTTCTAATTGAAGACTCAACTCAACATTTCTCTCTTAAGATAACATTGAGTACATTGAGTAGTTTTTCTGCATGAATATTTACAAACCTCACAAGGAGGAGCGTTAAAATAGTGACATGAGGAATTAGCAACTTTACCATAAGCAATGGTAGAGTCGCCATAAAATTAAAAAAAAAAAAAACAGATCTGAATGTTCTAATACATATTTGTGGGCTAATTTAACTACAGCTTTGAGAACAACAACAGGGCTGCTGTTTTTGTTTTTAATGCAAAAACTATAATGGCTTATTTATTTATTTATTTATTATTATTTTTTATTTTAATGGCTTATTTAAAGGGAAATAAACGACTTAAACAGAAGGAAACTTGCTTTTGGTTCTTTCTCCAATAATTTGGATCAGACACTTAAATTAAGGAGGAATCTATTCCACCGCTTTGCTATCCACTAAGTCCATGTTCAGATGCCATCGTGTTGCTTATAGGCCTGGAGATTGAAAAAAAATAAAAAATAAATAAAAAAACCTTCTTGACTAGTGGAGTATATTTCAAACAACAACAATAATGATAACAATAGCTTATGCGTTTTGTTTTCAAGCTTTTATGTTCTAAGCAGCCTGCAGTAAGGCATTTGAGCATGAGCCATATCAGTTAAACTGCAAACTCTCTGGAAACAGAACTATCAGGCATCTCAGGCTCAGAGAAATAAGTGATTTTCTCCAAGTCCAAAGCCAAAAGAGGCAGAGCCTGACTCCACATCTGTGTTTGTTGTGCTTCTAGCTCCTTATACGAACTGCATTCCAGCCTCCCTGGGCTTCTGCTGGACCCACAGGAACAAGCAGTCCCATCAGTTGGGTTCTTCCTCTGGCTTGTGGGGAATATGGCTGCTCAGCTCTCTCAGTGCTTAAAATTTACCTGGACACTGATTATTATTAACTTGGCCCTTTGCCCACTCACTGGGTCACTAAATGGCCCCTGCCGGAATCCTAGGGCTCACAGTGGACATCCCGCCTGAGTCTCCTTCGGAAATGGCCTTGTGAGGTTTCAGTAATTCCCAATCACCATTTGTCTCTTCAGATACTCCTGAATTTTCTGTGCATATCTTCAAAGTCTCGGTACCTTTAGTCCCCTGGGGTCACTTGTTGCCTCCAGTGATCAACCTGGAGATAGTCTCTGTTTCCCTTATTTGTAAAATGACATGACACAGCGAAGCTGCTCTGAGAAAGAGTGAGATGCTGTATGCAAAAGCTCTTTGAAGTTTTCAACATCTTTAATGTTCTCGTCTCTTAGTTGAAGAGGATTGGACTGGATAATCTCTAAAGTTCCCATGGATCACTGATTCTGTGATCTGTAATTTATGAGTTTGCTCTTCAAATTCCTGATTTGAACTTCAAATATCTCCGTTTATGCTGAGGCGGACTCTAGTAAGCATTCCATAAGGTAATGAGTGCTTACGGTGAACTTAAAAGCACTCAGAAGGCTAATTTCCCAAACTCTTACTTAGGTTACCTTATTTAAAGGTCTGATTTTCCTTAAGTCAGTCTAAGTAGACAATTGTAGTGCACTTTTAAAGACATTAAGCCAAAATAAAAACAAAACAAAACAAAACATTAAGCCACTAAGAAGTACTAGATGGTAAAGAATTTCTCTTATTTGCATTGTCTCAGCTATACCTGTTGCCCCCCCAAAAATTTCAAATTGGTGCGGTGCCTGGGTGACTCACTCAGTTAAGTGTAGGACTCTTGGTTTCAGTTCAGTTCATGGTCGCAGGGTCATGAAATAGAGCCCCAGATCCATCTCCGTGCTCAGTGGGGAGTCTGCTTAAGGTTCTCTCTCTTCCTCTTCCTCTGTGTCTCCTCCTCCTACCCCCTGTGCTCTCTCTCTCTTTCTCTCCCTAAATTAAATAAATAACTATTTTTTTTTATTTCAAATTGGCTTATGGTGGATATTATAAAAAGGCCTTTTCAGTTCATCTGATCCCCAGTTGAACACTTTTAATTAAGATGCAGATTTGGCGCTTTAGCAGCAGTAGTGTTCATGGCTGAACTAATTGGGCTAAATAACCCTGAATACCTTCTAACTTTTTTTTGGTATTTTGGCCATGCTTTTAACTATAAGATATTATCATTTGGTTTATGTGCAAAAAAAAAGTGTTCTGTTTTTTTGCTTTAATTTATAAGTAAAAAAACAAAACAAAACAAAAACAAAAACAAAAAAAACTTACCCTCCAATTCAGTGTTCTTGACATCCAGTATTCCATTATGAAAAATTAATTTTTTATGAATTTTTACTGCATTCACTTCTTTCAAATAAATGAGGAGTAAAAAGCTAGCAACATGTAGGATTGTTGGAAGTCAGAGTCTCTGTACACTCTGTCTCACCATTCTTAGCTGAAGTAGAAGTGATGATCTTCCTATATTATATATAAAAATATATATATATCTTCATTAAATATTAGTTTTTAATTGCTTGCCTTCAATTGAGAAAGAGACAGCTGTTATTGAACTTTTTAACAGAACTTTAATTTCTGCTGGCTCCATTGTCACCCGTACCCCATGATAGATAAAGTAGAGCGGCCACTGATTGCTTCATATTTATAAAGATTCTCACTGGCTTTGGTTCTCATGAGAAATTATCATTTAAAAGATGTTTCATTCCATAATTGAGTTTTATATGTATCTTTTGAGTTCAAAACATAAGACCTATTAATGTAAAATTGCAAATAGAGAATCAGGAATAGGAAATGCATTACAATATGAATTTAATATTTCATAATGGAATACCGGATGTCAAGAACATTGAATTGGAAGGTATTTTTTTTTTACTTGTAAATCAAAGGAAAAAATAGAACACTTTTTTTTTTTGGCACATAAAATCAATCACATGATACATATTTTCCCCAAGAATATATTGGAGTGTCTATTACCCTATTTCACATGGATTGGAGCTGAAAGACTCAACTGTGACATTCCCTGTTTGGTCCATGAACATTTCTGAAACACATGAAATAATGATATTTATTGGACATGTAAATGTACTAGAAAGCCACATTATCTTTTATTATCAGATCAACTTTTCAAAACAGGTAGTCTTGTGTCTCTTTTCATTTTTTTTAAAACAGGTTTTTTATTTATTTATTTATTTTTATTTATTTATGATAGTCACACAGAGAGAGAGAGAGGCAGAGACATAGGCAGAGGGAGAAGCAGGCTCCATGCACCAGGAGCCTGACGGGGGATTCGATCCCGGGTCTCCAGGATCGCGCCCTGGGCCAAAGGCAGGCGCTAAACCGCTGCACCACCAAGGATCCCATGTGTCTCTTTTCAGATGGAAAAACAGAAGGATAAAAATTAAGTTCCCGAAACAGATTTGATCACCCGGTGAGGAGCAGAGGCACACTTCATGCCCACATTAGTCTAAACCCAAACCTCATGCTTTTTCCATACCTGGCCAGGGTGGCCTTTCTAGGACTTATCCCTACTTGGGCAAACAGAAAGCCCAGTTATCCAGACAATAGCTGTTGCTTCTGTGCAGCCCCTCTGACAGATGAAGAGAAATAAACTGTGGTGAGTAATGATGAACTTCCAAATGCAATGGGAAGAGTCTTAGGGGTCAGCAGGGTTCAAATGCTGGCGCTGCCTCTTATTTTGTCTCACGGTGATGTACAAGATGCGGAAGCCCAAGGCCTCTGTCCTCCCCTATGCAGCTCTGACAAAGGAGGTTAAATGAGCCTGTAAAAATAGAGATTATGGTGGGTAATAAAAGCTGTACCCATCTTCTTTTTCTGACTCTTGGCTAACTGCCCCACACCCTCCTCTTTCTCCTTTAGGGTATGGGTGGACTTGTAAGTCCAGGGAAGAACCGCAGCTTCAGTCCTGCTCTGGGATGTTGACGAAGTCACCACCTGCCAGCGTGTCTGGTTTGACATCTGGAAAACCAGAAGAATAGCTGGCAGTTGCACACCATGCGGTGAAGACAACCGCGACAGCATCCACGAGGTGGGCCGCAGTCGGGGAAGACAGGAGCCGTGTGCCATAAAGAGTAATGACAACCACAGCATTTAAAACTCTTATTTCCAAGACACTCACTAAAGGGATTCAGAAGCCTGTTGCTCAAGACAGATTGTCCTTCAGTGAAAAACAGACACCTGCCAGTCTTCAATCAGGACCGGGGCAGCGAAGGACGACTGGCTCTTACTATACCTGCTGCACCCTGTGCAGATTAACACGGAGCCACTGGGAAAATAAAGTCGGTGGTAGTGGTGCTGGCAGGACATGAAAGAAGCAAAACCAACACGGCAACACCCCCCCCCCCCCCACCAAGGCCCATCCTGTGCAGTTATCTTTCAGCTGACAGCATGTTTTGCTGTGGATTTTACTGGCTTTCCCCTAAGTAAGCATTAACCACCTTCAATGGGAGATGGTGCCAGCATCTTCAGATGTCACTTTGCCTGACAACAGGTGCTCTTGATACACCAGGCCATCAGTCCCCTGGTGTTGCGTGCAGTCAGATCTCCTCTTTCCATGGGGCTTGGTGATGAGAAATTGTGCGACATTTCACACTTGATTTTGAGATTTAGAGTTTTTCACACTCTCCCAGAGGAGTGCTGTCAGAAATAGAATGCTCTTCGACCAAATCGTTTGCTTAAAACAACACATGCAAAAGCATGAGACATACTGATTAAGGGCGATGGTTTTTAGATTCCTGTAGTTCTAGAAATGCCTCAGGCTCTCGTTGCTCGACACGGCTGTCGATGTTACAAATGACCACGAGTATGTCAGGAAGCCTTTCTCGTGGCCTCACTTAGTGCCCCCAACAGGTTCTGTGCATGCTGGGCTGTTACAGAGGTACGTTTGAGCACAGCCTGTGAGGGGCAACCAAGCCATGGGGGGGTGCGGGGGGAAGACTTTAGTCTGGGTGTCCCCCCTCGGGATTGAAAAGGAGCACAGTAGAAATGACCTTCGAAATAGGCTGGCAGCAAAAGAATGACCTGGTATGAGGAGATGTAGTTAAATACCCCTTTTAAAAGTTGGAGCGATGTACTAACAGAGCTGAAAAGGGAGACTAAAATTAGAGAGAGGAGAGGCCAGGCTTTCAGCAGAATGCTGTGTTCTTTTCAGAATAAAATCTTTTAAAAGCACGCACCAGTAGGCCACCCAAGTCAAACACCACCATTGTGCAGCATCTTACAGCCTCAATGGGCCTTTATTATCCCCTACCCCACCCCAGTCAGATTGGACACTGATTTCAAATACTACACTTTGTCTTTAGAGTCTGGTCTTCTTGTTTAGGAAAATTAATGAGAAGTGGTAAGAAAAAGCAAAATCCTATTGATGAGACTTGACCTGTTCAGTTTTAGAGGATAGTACCTCATGCCCGGTGAGTCTTGGGGGTGGTGATGCTCTCCCCGGAGACTCCTGGATTCTCTCGTGGCTCCCATCCATCCTTCAGAGAACCGTCAGGCTATCCTCCCAAAGCTTGTCTGACTCCGAATTATCTTCCAAGTCAGGAGGCTCAGGGCCTTTCTCGATATAGTCCCCACAATACTTCACAGTCCCCACACTAGGACACAGTTCGCTGCCGTCAAGCCTACCATCTGACATTCCCGCCAAGGGATTGCCCACCTCTGATCTGCGTGTCCCCAGGTCTTCCCTATTGCTTTTCCCTGTGCATTGCACCTGCAATCTTTGCCTTCTTCTCCCCATGTCATCTGCCTTTTAGTGCCACTTACCCCCTCTCTACCCCTTGAGCCAAAAATGAATTGCTAATCAGTTCAGAAATCCTATAGCAATATATATAGATCCTTCCTAAATCATGTCATCACATTTTCCACCATGTACTATAATTTACTGTATTATATAGAGTCTAATACAATAAAATATCCACTATATATTATACAAAATCATAGAATATATTTTGTGCCACATACTATATTTCCCCAAGGTCTAGATGTAATTTGTGCTCGTGTCTCCTCTACATATACCTCTCCCAGAGGGCACTGTATTTAATGTGTGCTAGATGACTTAAATAAATACCAAATGGAATCTCTCTATTTCTTTCATTCTCCCTTCGTTGGTACAATTTTATATTCGATTTGTTCGCAAACATCTTCCTTTTTCTGGCTGAGAATGACAAGGTTACACTGTGGTCTAGACAAGGCAAAAGGGAAAATGTCCTACAGGAAAGTTGAGGTTCCTCATGGCAAAGCGGTTGCCGAAGCAGAAGGGAGTGGGCTGGAGGAGGGAAACAGGGCTGTCTATCCTAATTAGGCCTGGACTCATTTAGCCCATTCTTCAGGATATTGACTCTCCAAAGACATTGTCCTGCTCTCTCGGGAAAGGCTGTCCTAACCTTGGAATTCTGTGGACTACGCTCTATAAAAATATCGCAATTGTGTAAATGAGCCCCTTACGTCAGTAGTAACTCTTACAAAAACTGGGAATATATTTTGGAGCAATTATGGGTAAGAACACAACAGATTTTCCGCTGTATTTTTCTTATTTGGAAAATGTGTCCAGTCAAAATATTTTGTAAACTCTATTTTAAGATTTAACTAAATAAATCTTTCTAAAAAAATTTTAACTGGACACACATCAATTCGTGAGTACAAAACCAAATTGTAATCTTTTGCAATTCCAAACAGCCTCCAAATAAAAGCTTCTAGGAAGAGAAACTAGTCCTATCATTTGAATTCTAACGTTCTTTAATCCATTTTAATTCAACTTGCGAAATATCTTTAATAATAAAATTCTATGTTTGCCTATATTGTCTTTTTAAATGTCAGGAGTACCACATGTTATTTTAAGGTTATCAGTTTTATCTCATTAGGTCTAAATTTCCTCATTTTCCAGGTATAGGTCATTGATACTACCTGCTTCTTTGGCTCCTGGCCACATTTCACTGGCAGAAATTGACTTTAGCATTTGCAAATGATTTAGTTCCTGCTCCATCTACCTCACTGTGTTGTTGCGAGGATTACATTTGATAATGTCAAAGTGCTTTGAAAATGGAAAAGTCTTATATTCATGGTATCATCTCTGAATTGTGGGTCATTGTGGATTGATGACACTGTCTAACGGTGCCAGAATCACTGACCTTTTGATCAGTTAATTCCATGAAATTAAGTAATGTGCTTTTTTCTACATTTGACCCAATTGTTCATAGCTGGGAAATAGGGTGTTCTGGAGTGTGTGTGTGCCCACATAGGTGGGTTAGAAGGAAGATGTTAACCTACTACAAAGTAAATTCCACATAAAAAAAAAAAATCAATGTAAATGATGACAACTTTATTTATTTATTTTTGAGATTGTATTTATTCATCCATAAGAGACACAGAGAGAGAGGCAGAGACACAGG
The DNA here is from genome assembly GCF_011100685.1 of Canis lupus familiaris. Classification (NCBI taxonomy): domain Eukaryota; kingdom Metazoa; phylum Chordata; class Mammalia; order Carnivora; family Canidae; genus Canis; species Canis lupus. The sequence goes on along the minus strand of NC_049242.1, from coordinate 45,526,000 downwards.
CATAGGGAGAAGCAGGCTCCCTACGTGGAGCCTGATGTGGGACTCGATCTCAGGACCCCAGGACCATGACCTGAGCCGAAGGCAGACGCTCAATCACTGAGCCACCCAGGTACCCCAATGACAACTTTATTTATCAGTTGCCTAACCTGATCCAGGGCTCAGGTTCAGATAGTAAACATGGCATGGACATGCCACTTATTAAATAACATGCTTCTATTTGTGTTAAAAATAGCCACTGCTTCTTCTTACTCCTTTCCCCTGGAACCACACCCCCATTGCCAAGACAACTACTGCTCTGATTGGCTGATGTCTTGATAAATATTTGATTTTTATCTTTTCCTAACTGTGTAAGTAGGAAAAAGGAGGAAGAGAAAATGAGGAACACCTGGGTGGCTCAGTCAGGTAAGCGTCTAACTACTGACTTTGGCCCAGGTCACGATCTCAGAATTGAGAGATGGAGCCCATATTGGGCTCTGTGCTCAGAGGGAATCTGTTTAAGGTTTTCTATCTCCCTATACCCTTTCCCCCACTCCCATGTTCTCTCTAAGTAAGTAAATAAATAAAATATTAAAAAAAAAAAAACAGAAAATGAGATGTGGGTGCTCCTAATCTGGCTTGATTTTTACAGAGGAGGAAAAGAAAAGGGAAGAGCTACTTAACCAGGCCTTTTCTTTCTGGCCTCGACATTTCTTATTCTCCAGCTCTGGAGATGGCCGTGTCTGGCCCTCCTGGGCTGTTGCAGCACCTTAATTCTTTCTCTAGTCTTGGAATACATTCCAGACTCCTCACGTGAACTGCTATCATGCATCCTTGGCATCTAAGATGAGACATTGTCCCTTCCTAGATGCCTTTATTTACACCCTAGGTATTCAGGGTGACACTCCTGTGTGTTCCCAGAGCACCACAGTCTTACCATGTTACCGTATTTATCACTGTGTACCATAATACATTGCCTTGTTGCTTGTTTTTTTATCCCCAAGACTGATCATTCCTGAGAAGAGTTCTCTGGTGCTCAGGGGATGATCCACAAATGAATGGATAAATAGGTTAAATGTGTTGAGAGTTAGAATATGACACCATGTGTGAATGTTAAATGCATTTGATCTTGACTAACTCCTATTTTAGGCACATGAACAATAACATTCAGAGAGAGACATTGATGCATTCAACGTTACACAGAACACCTGTCTGGATTTGAGTGGAGTTTATCTGATTCCAAAATCTGTATCCTTGCAATGACCTTACACTGCATTTAAAGTGATGAATAAATCTTTCCATTCCCACTGAGCGTCATAGCCCATGGGCATTTGTGGTTCACTGAGCAGCCCCATTATTTTCTGACTTGGTTTTCCACACTGAGATATGAAAAATTTTTAAACCATGTCTAAAGTTTATCCCATACGGATTTTTGCAACACAGATTCTGTTCTGTATCCAGCAAATTCAAAATCCACTGAGGTTTGGGATTCTCCAGGCCATTTGTTAAAAAAGATTCTTATGCTGGAATGCTTTAAGCTCCAGTACTCTATTTCTTTTATTCTTTTTTGGGTCTGTGACAGTTTTTAAGATTTTACTCTTTAAAACATTTTAAAATTCTCTTGCACAGATTTATTGCACAATAGAATGATGTGGTATCGGCCTTCCCAACTTTTCCCTTTACCTGCTCTTAATCTCATCAAATTTTCAAAATAAAAAAAGTTTTTTTTGTTTTTTTGTTTTTTTTTTAAAGAAAGAACTTGAACCTGTGTGGTTTGTGAATTCTCTGTGTTAATTGGTATTTCTTTGCTCTTTCTAAATATGTGACCTTTTCTTTAATGCAGTGGAGAAGGCTCACACGCTTTGGGAGGGTGGGTATGCCTACCTAATATGTTCCAAGGGGCTGCTACCAAGGTCTGCTCAGTCCCCCATCCAGATCCTGGCCAACCCCTAACCAGTAGCATATCTTGGGTAAGTTATAATTTTTTGAGCATTTATGAGTTCACTCACATGTTAAGAGGAAATAGGAATTATAACCTCCTTGTTGAGTTGGTAGTAGAAATGAATGTATCTTACTTCACCCAAAGGAACTTTAGTAAACTGATTTTTATATATAATTCTTTTAAAATAAAGAGATTTCAGGTTAGAAATAAAAAAGATAATGTAAATATTTTTGAAAAAAAAAAGTATCTTCAATGCTAGTATTTTTTTTTCTAATTTCCATTCTGTTCTATCACTTTCCATTCCATCCATTCTAGTTTATGAGAAAGAATCCCAGGCTTCTCACTATCAGTGTGTTTTTTAAAAGTGGCAGGTGGTTAGCAACAAGGAAATAAATTCTCTTCTACAGCCTCCAGAAAGGAGAACAGTCCTACCTCGATCCAGATTTTAACCTGTGAAACCTGTCAGACTTTTGGCCGTGTAAGACAATCAAATTTTGTAGTTTTGAACAGTAAACCTATGGTATGTTGTGACAGCAGCAAATGGAAAACTAATACACCTACCCTGTATCACCCACTCAGAAGCATACTTCACATGAGCAGGAATTGATCTTGTGGTCACTACATTTCTGAAATCAAGAGCAATGGCTGGTACATAGTAAATAGTCAATAAATTGTTGATGAATGTTAATTAATAATTTGGATTGATTAATTAATCCTTTCGTCAGATTCTACCTAATGACTCACAGAAGAAAAGTGTGTCAAATTATAACTGCTTACATTTTATAATTCATAAAGCATGTTTATATCCATTATATGATTTTATTTTAGGACAGAATATAAAATACGCACAGTGTATAGTATTATTTTAATTTAAATGTTGAGAAACTGAAGATCTGAGATGTGAAAGAAATTCTGCTGCTTCAGGCTGGTAATAAAGGGGCAATCCTGTACGCTAAGTCTGGTATTTGAATTTCAAATCCTTGTGTGCTTCCAGTGATTAATCAATTAATTTATCTAGTCACACTCATCAATAATTGAGTACTTACAAACTATGCAGGGTACTAGGAGCTGAAAGTAAACAAATGCTTCAGCCTCTCTAAGTCAGAACTTAGTAGCAAATACAGAAATACAAATAATCACTCAATGTAATAAGATAAAGCTCACTGTTAAAGAAGGAAGATTCAACACATTTCTCAACGTCTCTCAAAATACAGTCCTAAAATGATACCAGAGAAATAAAATATGGAAAGACTAATAACTGCAGAGCAAACTCAAGAGGACTGAGCATATAAGATGGCTCCAGTGTGTCTTTTCAGATAGAAGTGGATGAGGTGTGTGACTCCCCTATCTGGTCAGTAGTGGTCACAGTTCCAAGTGTTCATGAAGATGGATCCAGAAATTAGGGAACTAGTCACCAACAAACTCCCTCTAAGGGTCAGGCTTGAAGCAGTCCCTGTACTACAGAAGAGGGACAAGACACATGCGGAACACAGAGACACTAATTGAAAATCTGGATCTGTCACAGTTTCCTTTTGCATAACCCTCCTCTCTATAGGTTCCCTAGATGGAACCTTTGCCCAGCTCCTTTCTTCCTTTCCTGCCTTCATTATCTAGCATTTAAAAAAACACAACCCTACCCTCCCATTCTCTAAAGCATTTGGGGCAGCTTTGTAAAACCAATCTGACCAATAGATTCCAGCCAGTAAGATAAAAGTGGAAATCTGCTGGGGAGCTTTCTAAAAGGGTGTGATGCATGGAACTACAGGAGCATTTTTACACGACAGGATACAGCTGAGAGGATGAAGAATATATTGTCCTGCCATTGCTAAGCTATGAAACCAGTGACAGCAATATTCTAGTCCCAGATTTTCTACTATGTAAAAAAATAGTAATACCTATTTTCTTAAGCCATCAGCAGAAGTGTTTTCTGTTAGTTGGAGGCAAAAACCATTCCTAAAAACCGTGTACACATAGATTTAGTAAAAACTAGAAAAGATACATATATATGAAATTATGAGAGAGAAAAATGTTGATGAGACAAGGTCCTGAGGGGTTGGATTCCTAGAGCCCACATAGAGATTAGCTTCAGGCAGGAAGACTGAGGATGTCTTTTCTGCTGGGCAGAAAGAATGGGTGTGAGAATAAATTTAGGTTCAAAACAGGGGTAATGGGGAGACAACATACGGAGAAATAGTTTGCCTGAAAACCTGAATTTTTCTCTATAAAGTAGGATTGCAAACTTACTTGTGTGTGTGTGTGAGTAGGCTTGTGCCTTTTACGTTTAGGAGAGAGTTTGAGGAGTTAAGTGCAAATGAAGTTTGTAGTCACATTGAGGCAGCTCAAAATGGAAGCCGACTACCATCATACAGATACTGACACAGCGTTGGACACACACCATGACCACATGGTGATGACTCAGAGGTTGAGTTTTGCACATAAGACAGCTGACAGTAATAATCACAGATGCATATCAGAGGAGTCTACATTAATGAATAATAATAAATTTTTAAAAATGGGTCCCGGAGTGACGCTGGCAAGCCTGTTTTCCTGGTTATGTCACTTACTAAGTTTATGACATTGGCCAGTCTGCTTTACTTCTCTGAGACTCAGTTTATAAAGTGCTATCTGCAATGTGTGGCCAATAATGGTTAAACAGTGATAAATGATATTGATGGGTTACATTTACTCCTAGTATTAGGAGGACCTCATAGGCTGGACCATCAGTGACAAGTAATTGATAATCTGGGGGAACTAACAGACTGAGAGGTCAAGATAAGGGACTATTGGTGAGGAAATGAACAATAATATTTAAGACTTAGAGAGAGGTAACAACACCTGCCAGAGTTTCACATTTCATATGTGAAGCACTTGTGGGTAATAAGAGAGTCCAGATGCCTCTACAAGTATGAATTGCTCTAGTGTTTGTGAAGGAGCTTGGAGAAGCCACTAAGAAATGTTGAGATCACAGTATAAAGCATGCTGACAACATGAATACTGAAAACATCCAAGTCTAGGACCAAAGTCATGGTAGGTATGAAGGAATAGTTGGTAAATTAGCAAATGACATCAATAAAGACGTGTGTAAGGGGCACCTGAGTGGTTCAGTTGCTTGAGTTACCAACTCTTGGTTTGGGCTCAGGTCCTGGTCTCAGGGTCATGAGATGGAGCCCTGGGTCAGACTCCAAGCTCAGCGTGGAGTCTGCTTCTCCTTCTCCCTCTGCTCCTCCCCTGTCTTGCTCTCTCTCTCTCTCTCTCTCTCTCTCAAATAAGTAAAATCTTAAAAAAAAAAAACCATAAAAAATAAAGAAATGTGCAGAAAAGCAAAATTACATGGGATTCAAAGACTGTATCTTATATGAAAATAGAGATGACAACAAGAATGGCAACAGTGACTTTGAGAATTTCGATGTTCCCCTCTGCTGACCGTGCAGCACATGGCGAGTGGGAGTATCATTAGTATAGAATCAGAGATGTGAAAATCAATTGCTTCCATATTCTAGTTTTGAAACCTTGAATAGATTTTTTTCTAAAGATATGTTTATTTGAGAGAGAGAGAGAGAGAGCATGTGGACAGAGGAGTAGAGGGAGAGGGAGAGAAATCTTCAAGCTGACTCTGTGATGAGGTGGAGCCCCACTGGCATTCAATCCCAGGACCCCAAGATCATGACATGAGCCGAAACCAAGAGCAGTGTCTCAACTGACTGAGCCACCCAGGCACCCCAAAACTTTGAACAGAAATTTAAATTCTTGAGTCTCAGGTTCTTCAACTATACAACAGGGTAGTAATGCCTATTTCAGAAGGTTACTGTCTTGTTGCATGAGATAAATTTTATTAAAGCCTCAGGAGCAGAACTCATCTATGTAGCCATTTTCATTATCCTCAAAAACAACAACAACAACTGGAAATGCATGTGGTCCTGGGAAGAGTCATCTTTCAGTTAAAATTCATAAGAGTATCAGGAAAGAACCTCTAGTCTCTGGATTATGTCATCAGATCACTAGGAAAGAAATTGAGGATAAGTCATTGCAACTTCCTCCAGCCATCAGCTGGCTTTAAAACACTGACTTACAAGCAGGAGAAAACAAATGGAATTACCTCTCAACTATGAAATCTTAAAACAAAAAATAAAAAAAAAGAAGAAAGAAAGAAAGAAAGAAAGAAAGAAAGAAAGAAAGAAAGAAAGAAAGAAAAGAAAAGAAGAAAAGGAAAAGAAAAGAAAAGAAAAGAAAAGAAAAGAGAAAAGAAAAGAAAAGAAAAGAAAAGAAAAGAAAGAAAAGAAAAGAAAAGAAAAGAAAAGAAAAGAAAAGAAAAGAAAAGAAAAGAAAAGAAAAGAAAAAAAGAAACTTAAAACAGATTCCCAATTAAAATTTCACAGTGAATTGCAATTGGGTTTTTCTTTGTTTTTTTGTTTTGTTTTGTTTTGTTTTGTTTTGTTTTTCCATTAGACATTTCATCAATACATTCTATTGCCTTGCCTGTTGGAAGACTTTCATTAAGGAGAAGATAACCTTTTACCTAGTTATAAGGGTGAGTCAGGAGACCTGCAATCCATGAAACCCTCGGCTTTGTAAGTGACACGCCCGTTTCATGATCTCTAACCTTTACTGTACTATAGATATTTGTTAGGAGAAATAAATAAAAGAAAGTAAAAGCATTGTGAAACTACTCTATTGGCTTACAGTGATAGAACTACATAATATCATGATCATTAAAAATTTTTTATCCTCTTTAATGAGTTTTGATTTTCAAGCCTTGATTCATCCTTGATTGTAGGTAAAAAAAAATATTTTGTTTATATTCTCATGTTTATATAAAATAACATGAGCTACATTGTTCCATATAATACAGAATCATTACCAGATATTAAATAATCTAAAGTTTAGTGCTCTGCTAAGGCTGGAATTTATTTGCCTGGCAAGTAAACAAGACATTACTCTTTATTTCATGAATAACAAAATGACACATTTCAATTTGCACACATCATTAGTGTACACGAGAGTTTTATTTTTCAGTAAACCCCAAATTTTCCTTTTTTTGAGGAAGAAAACCAAATATCTACATGTTAGTTAAATACAATCAATTATTATTACGATTTATTTTTATTAAATTTCCCGAGACATGCTGATCTCTGAGAAGGTGGACATTTTGTTGAGTTAACACTTCTAAAAAATCATTCCAGACAGAACTTTGAAAAACACAGAATCTTAAAGCCCAGAATTGAGTGGGATTTGGTAACGTTTTTGGCCTTTGATTATTCAACTAACCTAAGAGAGAAAGAGAACAAATCAATTCTCTTGTGGATAAGAATGACCAAGCCAATAACTCTTTCAAATTTTCTTATTATAAGTTGGTAATACAAAGACACTACAGACAGGTGCTCTATATTTAAACATTACTCTGTGAGAATTAAAAAAAATAGACTTTAGGGACCCCAGGTGGCTCAAAAGTTTGAGTCTGCCTTCAGCTCAGGTCCTGATCTCAGGGTCCTGGGATAGAGCCTCGCATTGGGCTTTCTACTCAGTAGGGAGTCTGCTTCTTCCTCTCCTTCTGCCTCTCTCCCTTGTTCATGCTCCCTCTCTCTCTCTCAAATGAATAAATACAATCTATAAAAAATTAAAATTAAAAAATAGACTTTAGTTCTTGTATTTTTGTTTTTTCTTAGCAATTTCAGGTGTATAGAAAAATTTAAGAGAATATGCAGAGTATTCCTGTGTACCCTGACACCCTTCCTCGAATTTCTTCTATTATTAATCTTTCATTAGAGTAGCACCTTTGTTAATATTAGTGAGTACTGACACATTATTATTAATTAAAATCCATGTTTAAATTAAGGTTCACTCTTTATGTTAAACATTATATAGTTTTTATACTCTCTTCTCTCCAAATTCTGGGCATCTACTTATCTTTTTACTGTCTCCATAGTTTTGCCTTTCCCAGAATGTCAACTAGTTGAATCATACAGTATGTAGCCTCATCACATTGACTCCTTTCACTTAACAATATGCATTTAAGGTTCCTCATACCCTTTGCGGGTTTGATAGCTCACTTTTTTATTACTGAATAATACACTGTTGTATGGATGTACCAAAGTTTGTTTATCCATTAATTTATCGAAGTGCATTTTGGTTGCTTCCGAGTTTCAGCAATTATGAATGAAGCAGCTATAAACACTTATACGCAGGTTTTTGAGTAGACCTAAGTTTTCAACTCACATGGTTAAATACCCCGGAACTCAGCTGCTGGATCGTATGCTAAAATTATATTTTGTTTTGTCAGAAATTGATATCCCGTCTTCCAAAGTGGCTGTACCATGTTGCATTCCCATTAGTCATGCATGACAGTTCCTGTTGCTTCACATCCTTACCAGCATTTGATGGATTCAGTGTTTTGGATTTTCACCATTCTAACAGGCAAGTAGTGGTATCTCACTGTTGCTTTAATTTGCAATTTCCTAATGACATATGATGTTGAGCATCTTTTCATATGCTTATTTGCCATCTGTTTATCTTCTCTGGTGAGACTTCTGTTCAGATATTTTACCCATCTTTTAATTGGAGAGAATTTAATCTTTAAATTTCTATTTAATGCCTCAGGACAGACATAGGCAAAGACAATGATGCCCAAGCCAGTGAGATTTGACCAGGAGTAGATGACTGAGGAATGGAAGTCTGTGTCAATAAAAGGAAGCTTTTTTAGCCATAGTATAATATGGATTAGAGCTGTCACCATGTCCATTCAGATCTGTTAAGTGTAAGAAGACTTGTTCTCAAGTACATTCCAGTTGTTGGAATTAATTCATTTTCTTTTGCCGCAAATATGTAAATGTTTACTATTTAAATTACTCCTCTTGTTTTAACCAAGAACTCTATGTTAAGAGTGCTTTCATTCATTTTACAATTATTAATTAAGTGGCTACTATGTGTTAAGCACTGTTTCAGATTGAGAAAATGCAGTGATGAACCAGACAAATGTCCCTCAACTAGAGGAACTTAAATTTGGAAGAGTCAGACAGTTAAAAAGTAAGTAAGTAGATAAAAAATAAGACAGTTTTAAAGGAAGAAATTTAAAACCAGAAAATGAATAAAATAAGATTAATGAGATATAGTCTGACTAGAAGGGACATCTGATCAGAGAAGGAGTCTGAGGAGAGACCATTTGAACCAAACCTACAGGAGGAATCAGATGTGGGAAGATGGTGGTGATAAGTGCATGTTTGAGCTGGACATTTCCAAAACTGAAGCAAAAACAAGTGGGAAAGCCATGAGGCAGGGCTGAACTGGGCATACTTGAGAAATATAAAGAAAGCCAGTGTAACCAGAGTGTGATGAGTGAACTGAGTGAACTCTAGTAGCACATTGCCCAACTGCTGGTTGTTTTCCAGGAAAACACACCAACAAACAAAAGCAATGAAAACATCTCAGTTACAAAATAAAATCTCCTAGTAGTGCTAAATTACAGCTTCAGAGGAATTAAGCAATGAAAAGTTCATAGTATCACTTTCCCATAGGCAATTCAATATTAAAACAATAAATACTAAACCATAAAATAAGTATATGGAAGTCTAACCCAATTCTGATGTTTCCCTGGAAGGCTATTAAAGCAGACACTAAAATATTACCCAATGTGTATTTCTCACCTCCATTCCTATTAATATAATCTTAAATTTGTTGGAAATTACAATCTCCCAGCTTGCTATTTCAGTACCGCTTGGCACAGGCAATAGCCATATGACACAGAGAATAACAGTAAGTCATCAGGAAAATTCTAATGGGAGGTTGTGGGAAATCTGTTGATTTCCTGATAAAAGAGCAAGGAACAGAAATGACCGCCTCCCCTCCCATATCCCTTCTCCCTTGAAGATTTTCTTGAGCTTTCCATCTGCAGCAGCAGTCTGGCAATCATTAGGATACAACCAGGTTCTCAGATAACACCGCTGTGCAACCGAACCTAGACAAATAACAGCCTATGTCCCCAAGCCTGGTCAGGTGAGAAAGCCATTTACGATGGCTTCCATTTAGTCACTCTTTCTGTCACTCACACATGCTCTTAATTGCCAGAACTCTTTGATGATATCTTCTTTAACCAAATATCAAAGTACCACTTTTACTTTTTTGGGGCAGGGGAGTTACACAATGTGCTTGTGCTCAGTATAGGTACTGGGACCTTGATGAACATAAACAGGAGGAAGGAACATGCATGGAGGAGTCCTTTCCAGGAGCCAGACAAAGCTCTTAAAGCCAGTTATATTTCTCGCGTAAGCATCACTACGGAGCTGCTGTTGTTAACGTTCACGTTTTGTAGATGAGGAATCTGAAGTCCAGAAATGTAAAGTAACCAGTCTGGGGCCACCCATCCCAAGAGAGGCAGTCAGAATCTGAACCCAGGCTCCAGGGCCCTTAGTTCCAATGATTCTGTAGGACTATCTCCTAGAATTAATGAGCCATTTCATTACACAATGTTGAATAGACCAAGCTAAAAGATTTGATGTACAAATTCTGATTCCTTCAGGGTCAGTGGATAAAAAGGATATGTATAGAGTGACTCTCTCTAAGGCAACATATATGCTTACTGTCCGTATTAAGGTTTAGTCTTTATATATGTTTTTATCGCTGTCTTTATAATGATTAGCTAATAGTTTCACAGGAAGAAAATGAAATAAAATAGCAGTCTTGATGAAGTGCCAAATATTAGCCTAGCTGGAATTAAAAATGGCTAAACTATATATATATATATTTTTTTCTTTTTTGAAAGCTAATTTAAAGAAAATACTGACAGATTGCTAGAGACCAAATGAGAGGATAGTCTGCTAATAAAGGTCATCAGTGTGTGCTTCTGTTTGTTTTGGAAACTGGAATTTGAGAAAAAGTTTGTACACAGTCACTGCAGCTGTCCAATGTTTCTCTTGAGTTAGAGGTTCCTGGTCGTTATGGTGTAATTACAGAGCCCTGTGTACCCAAGAACCTCTCCACAATCTGCATTTCAAAGAACTCGAGTGCCCAGCAATCTGTCAGTTCAAGCACATACACTATTCAAAGAAGGAATTTGACGGTAAAAAGTCTTTACACAAATCAGATAATGCAGTTACAATAAAGTTTAGAGAATTATCTCAGGTTTCGCGTGTTTTTCTGTTGCATGGATTTTAAAAGGCTGGCGTCTCTCTACCATTAATACTCATTTGTGAAAGTTCTCATGAGTATGTGAACGCAATTAATAATAGCATTACTGTTTCTTCCTATTGCTTTTACATCATTGCTCCCAACATCATATTCTCACAGTTGTGTTGATAGTGATACAAAATACTGTTTTTATGGAGAATATGAAATATTATACTGATAACTTGGACAGATTTCACATAATGTCAGCATTCAGATCAATTCATCAAGTATGTTAGATATATACCCTCCTCCACTGAGGCATCTGCTTGATTGTAACTCTCAGAGAGTCTCCCTCTCCCTGACATAAAACAGCAGCCAGCTCCTGTCTTCTCATCTCTTCCTTCCTTTATCTGCAGAGAGCCTAAAATTGTTGTATCTATATTTGTTTCCATATTTATTATCTATCGCGCCTGTAGAAGAGGTCTTGGTGTATTCTCTACTATGTACTTAGGAGGCTGAACAGGGCTGAGCTTATGGTAGGTGCTTATTAAATGTTGGCTGGAAAACTAATGAATGTACATTACTGACTTCTTTGAACTAATTATTCAGCAATGATACCAAATAGATAGTCATAATGTCTTACTCATCTAACATTCTTGTGAAATGTGGACATCGTGAGGTCTAACGAGCATTCCTCCTGGAAGACATCCCCTTCCTTCTCATGTGTGATAGCATAGCTTAATTTGGACAACATTACAAATATGTTTACTTGTCAGATTAAATACTTTTTTCATAATTATTTTGATAATACAAGTCCTTTCCACTTGGGTGAAAGAAAGAACGTTATGTTTATTATATTTTATTCGAATACAAGATTTCATTTTTAAAAGTTCACCACAAGGACTGGAGCAATACTTACTGGGATGATAGTTAAACCCAGGTGGAATGTAATTATCTTCATACTTTCTTATCTTTTTGTAACCAGAATCCAGCAAATTACTTTAATTAAACATAATACTAAGGAAATAGGAAAAGTGATTAAGAAAATAACTTTCTAGTAGAGGCATTTACTCTTATCCTTAACACTGAAAATGAATTTATGATGAAAATTACAAGATTGTCTTTCCATAGGATGAGATATAAGCCCCCTTTGGTACTAAACATTTAACAGAATGTATAATAAACTATCAGAGGATAAAACAGAATTTACTAAAAGAGACATTTTTGCGCAGTCACACCTGAGCTCCTCCGGGTCTCTACTAAATCCCAGGAGAATGAATCCTCAAATTATAATCTAGAGGGAAAGGAACTTTTAGTGAAGTCTAACCATCTGCCTCATGTACTTTATCACTGCCCCTTGGCTTGGTTCAAGTTTCACAATTTAAAATAGCTACTCTTTCCAATAAATAGGTGTTGAGACCATTTCCAAATTTTCTTTTCAAATGAGTAGTGTTTTCACATTTCTCCTGGTTTTGAAATTTATTTATTTGATTTGCTTTGGATTCTTTCAGGGATGACAATGAAGGTGGAAATCCCTTTACTCTGATGGATTTAACCAGAGGATCGTGGGTATCATCTACTTTAAATTAATACTTTGAAAGAAAATTTGATTTGTCTACAAATACATTGAAAACTCCATGGTTTATGTGTGATTAGGGTTTTTTTTTTACCCATATCTATATCTCTATTTAATATCAGTTGAAAGTTTTCTGTGTAAAATGGCATTTAAAAACAAACACATGAATATGAACCCTTTTGAGCATTTTTAAACTCATCTTCTGTTGTCTTTGTGGTTGTTAACTTAGTTTTTGTGTGTTACATAACAAATTAGTAAGATGAGAGCAAGGATTACAGTTTATTATAGGTAAGACCCCAGCACAAATAACACATTAAAAATACTCTTCTTATTCACAGAAATTAAATATTCAATTAGATGTAATGATAACTTTATATTGTATTTCAGACTTGCTTTTTCAGGAATCAAAATCAGACTATTAAGTTTGGCACTGCTATAATAGTTACATAGTTCAAGTATATTTATCTAAGTTCCCCTAAATATCGCTCCCCTAAATGTTGCTCATACTATTAGATTCAGTTGTAAAAAAGCATCCAACTATGGAATTTAATAGGAAAATTGTCATTATTTAATTTAATGAATTATAGAAACAGCATTGCCAACAAACATCCCCAACATCTGTAATGTGATGAATGGTACAGATGCTAGTCAAGACATGTTAAGCCTCCTTCTGTGTGTCATGTCTCATGGTCTACATCTAGTGTTACAAGCACAAATGCCTACAGAGGCCAGGCAGGGAATGAAAATGATAAGTTCAATGAGGTGCAAACATTAAATTACACAACTGTGTGAGTTTGTCTTTCTTCTTCTGTTTATAGAGTTCTGAAGACAGAAAAAAAAAATCTTCACTGAAGAAAACCAACAGTGCAAGTACCATGAAAAATAGCAACTTCTACTTGGACCTAGTGGCAGGGAAATAGTAGAATGTAGTAGAGGCCATAAATGATCGAATTCTGGACACATTATAGAAGTAGTTGTAGTTTTTTTGTTTGTATTTTTAGAGAACATGAGAGAGTGAGAGAGAGTGGGGGCTGGGCACAGGGTTAGGGAGAGAATCCTAAACAGGCTTCATGCCCAGCCCAATGCAGGGCTTGATCCCATGACCCTAACATCATGACCCCAGCCCAAACCCAATAGTCAGGTGCCAAAAGGGCTGAGCCACTCAGGGGCCCTGAAGCAGTTCTAGTGCTAACAAGGTTAACTGCCAAATCAAATGCTGAGTATAATAACAACATTCAAGTGTAACTCTGAGTGAAGTGTAAGTATATGTGCATATGCACAACATACACATATACAGGTATGTATATGTATTTATGTGTGTGTATCCACACACTTTTATAGTAGATGACCACTAAATACATACGTACACACACACACACACACACACACACACATATTCGGGGAGACATGACAGTTTGTAGGTGTAGGGGGCTAGAAGTCATGTTGAGCATGAGCTTGATGTAATTATTTGACATACAAGTAGAGATATCAAATAGGCTTATTAGGGAAGAAGATTTCAAGGAAATGGTTCCAAATATGTTCATTTGATGGCAGTCTGCAGAGATATGGCATTTAAAGCCATAAATGAGATCATCTATAGCCACATGGATCAGTATGGTGGGCTAACCATATGGGTCTTTCGAGCAGCAGGAATGTGAGTTGTCCAAATTGAGATATACTGAAGGCATAAAATACACCAGATTTTGAACATAGTGAAAACACATTATTAAAATTAAAATTGCCTACTCGTTTTTTACTTTTATAAAATTTTATAATTATAATATGGTTCACCTTTGTGGCTGGTTTAATATTTTTTCCTGGATAGTCCTAGGTTAGACTGTGAAGGTAGAGAGAAGAGAAAAATTGCAGTGACTGACCCATGAAACTCTCTTTTATTTAGAAGGAAGGCATTAGTTTCTGAAACTCAAGTGACTGTGGTATTTCAAGAAGGAGAGAATCAAATGTATAAAATCATGCTGAGAAATCAAAATTAGATTAGAACAGAGAAAAGGCCACTGGTGTTAATCATTGGGAGGTCATTGCTGACTTTGACAAGAGTTAGTTCAGAAAAGCTGTGGGGATGAAATCTAACTTGGAGTGAGTTCCAGAGAGGTGGAAAGAAAAAGAATGGAATCTGAATAGCTCTTAAAATGCATCAGAGAAACCCTGCTATAGAATAATTAATAATACTGGGATTAAAATAGTTGTTAATTTTGTCTGTTTGCATATTGACAAGAAAAATGTTAAGTAGACGAGATAATACCTATAGTGATGCCATTAGAAAGAGAACAAAAAATTGAGTCTTTATGGATTTACTCCTCATTTTGATATTTATCTCAATTTCAAGAAAAACCAATGAGAAACTTTTACTTATTTGTTTGCTTGTTTGTTTTTAGTGAGGGAGAGAAGGAGGAGTCAGAGGGAGAGGGAGAGTGAAAGAATCTTTCAAGATTTTATTTATTTATTTGAGAGAGAGAGAGCACAGTGGAGAGGGGCAGAGGGGGGAGGAGAAAGAATCTGAAGCACTCTGCACCCAGTGCAGAGCCCCACACAGACTGGATCCCATGACTCTGAGACCGTGACCCAAGCCAAAATCAAGAGTCCACATTTAACCAACTGAGCCACCCAAACACCCTGGCGGAAGAGGATTAAGCAGCTTCTACACACCCAGCATGGAGCCCAGATTGGGGCTTCATCTCACAACCCTGTGATCATGACCTGAGCTGAAATCAAGAGTCAGACACTTAATGGACTGAGCCATCCAGGCACCCAGAAGGGAAACAAACTTTTGACAATTCTAGTAAGTTACTGAATATTTGCATTTAGGGAAAAGAGCATAAGCTTGGGAGTCCAAAAAATCCCTTGTTTCAATTGCAGCTCCACTGCAATTGAAATTAATTGTCTGTCATTAGGCATAATGTAGGACAGGAGCTGAACAACTGACCACGGAGACAAAGGTAGGCCCTTTGAGTTCATCCATGGTAACTGGAGAAAGGAGATTAGGAATAGAAGCAAATTGGTTGCTAAATTTTAAGATAGGAAGATACGATATTCTTTTATTAATGTATCAGAGGTTACTTAATATTGCATTTTATGCCTGATATATTTTTTAACTAATTCACTACTTTTTTAAAAAATATATTTTTTTAATTTAAATTAGAATGTATTTAATATACAGTGTTTTCTTAGTTTCAGGTATACAATATAGTGATTCAACAGTTCCATGTATGACTCAGTGCTCATCAAGATAAGCGTACTCTTCGTCTCCTTCACCTACTTCATCCATCCCTTCCCCCACACACTTCCCTCCTCGTAACCATCTGTTTGACTCTTGTTAAGAGTCTGGTTTGGAGTTTGTCTCTTTTTTTCCCCTTTGTTCATTTGCTTTGTTTCTTAAATTCCACAAAAGAATAAAATCATATAGTATTTGCCTTTCTCTGACTGGCTTATTTTGCTTAGCCTTATACTCTAAATGGCAAGATTTCATTTATTTTTATGGCTGAATAATATGCCATTGTGCGTATATACCACCTCTTCTTTATCCATTTGTGTATGGATGGACACATGGGCTGCTTCCATAGTTTGGTTATGGTAAATCATGCTGCCGTAGACATGGGGGTGCCTATAATTAGTGTTTTTGTTTTCTTTGGGCAAATGCCCAGTAGTACAATTGCAAGATCATAAGCTAGTTCTATTTTTAACTTTTTGAGGAACCTCCACAGTGGCTGCACCAGTTTTCTTTCCAACCAATAGAGTAAGAGGGCTCTTTTTTTCCACATTCTTGACAACACTTATTGTTTCTCCTGTTGTCGATTTTGGCCATTCTGGCAGGTGTGAGATGAAATCTCATTGTGGTTTTGATTTGTATTTCGCTGATGATGAGTGATGTTAAGCAATTTTTCATGTGTCTTTTAGCCATCTGGGTGTCTTCCTTGGAGAGATGTCTGTTCATGTCTTCTGTCCATTTTAATCGGGTTATTTGTTTTGGGGGGTTTGGAATTGTATCAATTCTTCATATATTGTGGGTACTAACCATTTATCTGATATGTCATTTACAAATATCTTCTTCCACTCAGTAGGTTGTCTTTCAGTTTTGTTGGTTGTTTCCCTCACGATGCCAAAGCTTTTAATTTTGATGTAGCCCCAATGGTTTATTTTTGCTTTTATTCCCCTTGCCTCAGGAGACATCTCTAGAAGAATGTTACTACAACCAATGTCAGAGAAATTATTGTCTGTGCTTTTTTCTAGGATTTGTATGGTTTCAGGTCTTGTATCCAAGTCCTTAATCCATTTTGAGTTTATTTTTGTGTATGGTGTAAGACAAACTTGCTACATTTTACTATCTTAAGAATGCTTTGTTGAATAGCCTTTTGACTAGTTTTATTTGCATCTTTAAAAATTTCATTAGGATAAACTATAAGAAATTATATAGACAGGATATATATGTTTTTATGTAACTTTTGATGACAGTGTTAAAAAGTTCCAGAAAATAAACAAATTAATTAATTAATTAAAAGTTCCAGAAAAAAAATTAAAGATTTCATTCTCACTAAGAGTGCATGTAAATGCCTCCTCCAAGATTTCTTAAAAATGGTGGCTATCACAAACCAAAAACCAAAAACCAAACCCAAAACAAAAAACATTGGTTATCATGATTAAAGAGCTACTTGTGTAAAAAAATCAACTGCTGTAAAAAATTTTTGGATGTTTTCTAAATTGAGAATTTAATGAATTTTTCTTCCAGGAAAAATAAAGGTACTTCCAAAGTTTGTATTCAATATCAGAAGGTGCTGTGACTTCCACCTCGACCCACCTTTTCCCATTTTTATATGTTGAGACACTAAGATGAAAATAAGCAGGAAAACATTTTAAAAGTCACTTATACATGATCTCACTGTATTTGAAGTATATGAAATTGAACACAAATGCAAGGAAAGACATAAAACCATGGTTTTTACTTCATTTGAATATCCCTTACATCATCATAAGACCAACAGCAATAAACCTGAAAAATGTTTGGCCTCTCCTTTTCAATTTCACAATGGTATAATTAAGTCATTGATCTGTGTTTTACTGACTGACGCCTTTGTCAGAAAGTAAGGCAAAGATTGGTGTTTGCAAATACACGTAGGTAGTTAGGAATTATAACCATGCATGATTTCAGTTACCGCAAGCACTAGAATAAGCTGGAAAGGGTCCTGGGAAACAGCTGTTTATGCAGATACTGATACAGTGCTTAATGGTTTTCTAAATAACAGAGGCGCAGTGACTATAGTGGAGGCTGCTGTGGGGAGTGAAGTGGCGTGGGAGTGAGGAATTGTTGCTAAGTGGTGTTGAACATTCAGGGCCTAGTGATTATTATCTCTTTAGATGGGCCCCTAAGAGGGTATTATAAAAAGTAATAGCATAACAATTGGTGAAGTAGAAGTTAAAATATTGCACTTTTCAAGTCATATCACGAGAAAGTGTGTGCCAAGTAAGGTGATGCATTGCTGAGTTTATAAGCAGTGTAAGGAATTTCAAGAGGAACATTTGCATATTTTGAAGAGCTAGAGGATAGATTCAGTGTTTAGGATGTAGTACCCAGAACCTGTCAGGTGGAGTTGGCTACATATAAAAGATTGTTTTGCTCATGACAAGTTAGAGTCATTTTCGTGTGTTATCTTAGAAATCACTGAGATGAGGATAGGGAGGCTTGTTTTCAAGTGCCTTCTTATCAGGCAGGTTTGGTTTACCTTTGCATATGATGTCCCCTGTAATCTGTTAATTCTTCTTCTAGTTGAAATTGATGCCCATCCAGCAAGCGCAGAAACTGAAGTTCTGGAAGATTAAATAATTTTGACTCCTGTACATAATTAATGGGAGTTGTGGATGTTTGAACAAAGTAACACAACTGAACAAAACTTTGCCAAACATCTAAAGCTCATCATTTTTTAAGCCATGAAAGTGTAATATGGGAACTTGCAATGACTTACGATTGCATTCCATCTTTACACTGATAGGTAACTAAGGTTCTATTTGGTCTCCACTTTGAAAGAGGTGAACTTTCACTTGAACATAACATTCCTAAAACGTGTTCAAACTTTGCAGGACATTGACTTCTACTTGGTAATGTGCATCTCAAAACATAGTCTCTCACTGCCCTCAAATAAAGTCTAAACATTTTTGTTGACTGTTTTCTTCTAGACATATCTCCCTGAAATCATGGCTCCAGACATGCTCAGTTACTTTAAGTCACCTAACCATGCCATGATTTCAACAACCTGTTCCCTTCCCTAGGCCTGAAGCACTCTCTTCTCTCCAACCTTGAACAACTGCTGCTCATTTTGATTTCTTAGTAATTCTCTACCCAAAGCTTTATCTGACATTTGTAAGTTGAAAGCACTGCCCCATTTTTTCTCTTCCTATCACATCTCAGGTCCAACCCTTTGTACCCTTTAATGTCTTGTATTTTAATCATTTGCTTTCTTTATCTTTCTCACTAGACTTCAAGGATTTTGAAGGATGGGGACATCTCTTGGTCACTAATGTAATCTACTTTGTTGAGGCCTTAATATATAGTAAATATATTAATACATAAATTAATCATAGTTTAAGGGATCCCTGGGTGGTGCAGCGGTTTGGCGCCTGCCTTTGGCCCAGGGCGCGATCCTGAAGACCCGGGATCGAATCCCACATCGGGCTCCCGGAGCATGGAGCCTACTTCTCCCTCTGTCTGTGTCTCTGCCTCTCTCTCTCTCTCTCTCTGTGACTATCATAAATTAAAAAAAAAAAAAAAAAAAAAATTAAAATAATTAATTAATTAATTAATCATAGTTTAAGTATATTATTATACAGTAGCTACAGTTGATATACAACTAAATGGCTAAATCAAGCCTATTTACTTACCAAAGGAAGAAATAGCTATCTGAAAAATGAAGCGAACTGTCTATAGTAAAGGGCTCTACCCATATTAAGCTCTGGGTCATCCAGACTTGCTACCTTAGAATCATTAAGTAATGAATACCTGATGTGAAAGGTTTATAAAAAAGAAAAAGAAAGCGAAAATAACTTTAATATTCATAATTCTGACACAAAATGATTATTATTAATATAGTGATAAAGTTACTACAGTTTTCTGTCCATACATGTATTTGGAAAGTTATGATCATAACTTACATTCTGTTTTATATTCTGATTTTAATTTTTTTGAGCTGAGATATTTTATCTTATTTTTTTTTTACTTTCAGTCTTTATTTAAATTCCAGTTAACATAATATATATATATATATATATATATATATATATCATAGTTATATGAGTTTCAGGTGTACAATATAGTGATACAACACTTACATACATCACCTGATGCTCATCACAAGTGCACTCCTTAATCCTCATCACCAATTTATGGATGAATAATATGCCATTATATATATATATATATATATATATATATATATATATATATATACCATGTCTTCTCTATCTACTTATCCATTGATGGACACTTGGGCTGCTTCCGTATCTAGGCTATTATAAACAATGATGTATAAACATAGGGATCCATGTATCCCTTTAAATTAGTATTTTTGTATTCTTTGGGTAAAGACCTGGTAGTTCAATTGATGGATCATAAGGTAGTTCTATTTTTAACTTTTTGAGAAACCTCCTCCATACCGTTTTCTACTCTGGCTACAGCAGTCTGCATTCCAAAACAGTGCTCTAGTGTGGTTTTTTCTCCACTTCGTCACCAACACCTGCTATTTCTTGTTGATTTTAGCCATTTTGACAGATTTTTAATGTTATAATATTTGCCCAAATCAGAAACTCTTTAGAAAGGGCTTTAAGTTACAATGAAGTGGATAGCGGCAGAAAGAACCTGCAGAGTACATACTTTCAAAGACCTAGTCTGGACTGTAGGGGAGAAAAAATAATTTTCTCCCTACTTTCTGCATGTATTCCTATATACATGGGAGGCACTTGGGGAAAAAATGAATAACTTTCCAAGGTGGCTTATAATTCTGACTTAAATACTATCTTAATAGGGAAAGGAGAGTGAGATGTAGGCTTCCTGGGGTGGGGGGGACTAAATGATTTTTAGAGAAGGTGAATAGACCCTTAGAAGAATAGATGGAAGGTATATGGTTTGTGACAAAATCTGTCTGAGTGTGGTGCTGACCGTTCTGGTTGATGAAACTCCAGTGGAGGGGGATGTATAACAATTGAGTTCCTTTTGTAGGACCTTTATTTAGACAGGTAAGGGAAGTCCAGAGAAAGCCTCTCCTTGAATTTGCTGTTTTTCAAATGCCTATGGCTCAAAATAATCCATAAACCGAAGTGGCCTATTTTGGGTAGCCTATTCCTCTACCCTCAGGATTACTGAGATGGATCCTTTGACTCCTCTTCTGCAGCTCATTTTTGTACAGATGCAACACCCTATATAAGAAGAGGTTCATAAATGGAGATGAGGAGTTGCAGCAATAGAAAATTTCCTATAAGCTATGTTTCTACCTAAACACTGAGACTGCCTATTTTACACCATCTTTATCCTCACTGAGTCAACTTTCTTCTTGAGCAACAAAAACAATAATATTATGAAAAGAATTAAGAATCATGAAGCAAAGATTTCAAAGGGAATGATACATAAATTGTTGTTTCCAAAGGGGAAAAAAAATCTTCAGTGTTGTCAGTGCGGATGGACAGGTGAGTGGCTGAAAATCCCATTGAATGTGGCCTCTATGTTTAGATTCAAGCGTAATAAATCTGTACTTTTCAGAGATGAATTACCTTTCTAGCGTCATATAATAAGTAATAATAAGTAAAGTAAGATAAAGAAATGATCTAAGAAGCTGTTCCTCATCTGGAATTTGGGGTTCCCTGAAACTGATTTACATTTGAATGAAAAGAAGGGAAATGCATGCAGAAGGATCCATCATGAAAAAAAATCTCTTGCCCTCAAAGTTTGGAGGGTAGAATCTAAGTATTACTTCAAAATAAGTGACAAACTATTTATTTTAATTCAAAAACAAATAGCATCCTACTGAAAAACCTGGCAAGCAGCAGAGTGAGATGCTTGACGTGTTTGAGCTGACATTGTACCAGCTTCCAGGCCTTGCTTCCTTCTACTACCCACTTCCCTAAGGGTTCTCACAAGGCATTAGCCTCACAGAGACCCTTTGTCTATGGATATGTGAGGTTTAGGTGAAGAAAAAAAATAATGAGACAATGTATGGTAACATTCCTTGAAAACTCAAAAGTTCTATATGAACGTTAGGGCCATGACTCATGTTGTCCAAGAGGAGTCCTGTACTATTTATCTATTTATACAAAATAAGCATGGAACGTCTAATGCCCAAATTATATAGATGCTACTTGGATATATAAAATTAAGCATGTGGATTAAGTACCTACAAAGTTAAGGTACAATATTAGGCACCTGTAGGCTGGGCAGGGGGCAGCGGGGGTGGGGGTGGGGGTTGTTGCCCAGAGTCTGCCATTTCAAGGAACCGGTCTGCATTTCTAACACTTCTGATTTCCCCTCTCTTCTGCAGTCCAGAATTGCAAGAACAATGAGCTCTCCTGACAAAGATCTGTTGTTCATCCATACTTGAGTCAGGTTCCTAAACCTTTTCCTGAGCTCATTTGTGCACTTCCTTGTAGAATCTAGTTTTAGCAAAAATCTGTTCATTCACTTTGGCCAGAACCTCGCATCCTGAATATCTGATCACCCTCAATATCGGATTAGGTTGCTCATCCTCCACCAAGCACCCCCCAACCCCCAACCCCCCCTCCCGCCATGATGCCTGATTACTCTGACCTGTCTTGGGCAAGAATCCTCTTAAATTGGTTTAGCCAAAGTCCTCCTTAACCCTAATGTTTCTTCTTATTAATTTTCCATCCACTGACCCCACCCTGCTGCATGGCTATAAATGCTAACTTGCCCGTGTTACATTTGGATTAAGCCCAGTTCTAGAGTGAGGTCTCTTTTTTGCCAATGCAATAGTCCTGAATACCATGTTTTTACCTCTTTAACTAGTGTCCAGCTCTAGTTTTTCTTTGTCATCATGCAATCTAAAGATCCATTTGGAGACCAGAAACATACACATCAGATGATAAATGGGCGTAAGTAAAAAATATGCAATACAGTCAATGAGCAGCCTGGAATTTATGGACACTTGAAAATGAGCAATGCCTTTGGAAACGCTCCTAAATAAATTGAGGGGACAGAACTGACTTCTCAGCAGCCAATTCAAGCCCTGTAACTGCTTCCAGAAGTTTTTGAGCAATAAACACTTCTATGAAAAATATCGTGGGGAGGAGAAAAAAAGAAATTATCAGTATAAAGGGAAACTGCAGGGCTTTTACTGGAAGAAAGGTCTGCCTCACCCAAATAAGAGGTGGGCATCAGATGGCAAAACATCAGACTAGAAGTACTATGAAGAAAAGCATAATAGCAGAGCAGTGGATAAAATACCTGGAAGGCACCTTATTGTATGTACAGGTGAGTTAGGGACAATTGGGCTAGGCAGGGCTAAGTAGGGGGCCACAGAAGGAGGATCACAAAAATCCCCAAAATGCTGAGGTGTGAGGAAACCAGAGTTAACAAGCCAGACCATCCTGCCTTAGGTGTGGAGGGGAGGAGGGCGTCTTGTTGTTGGCTACTTGTAACCAATAAAAAAATCCTCAGACTCTAAAAGGAAGTAAGCCATTAAAGATGTTATCCCAAGTCGTTACTCAATGGTGATCTCAATGGATATGTTAGAAGGATTTAGGTTCCCTGATTAGCCTCTCAGTAAGAGATCAACCCTACAAGCCCTCAGTGGCAATCCAGTCTGGACCTCTCTCACTTTTTGAGAGCTTTATTTATCTTTGTTTAATAAACTTATATCGTGGGACGTCTGGGTGACTCAGTGGTTGAGCCTTTGACTCAGGGTGTGACTCTGGAGTCCTGGGATCGAGTCCCACATCGGGTTCCCTGCATGGAGCCTGCTTCTCCCTCTGCCTGTGTTTCTGTCTCTCTCTCTCTGTATGGGTGTATCTTTCATGAATAAATAAACAAAATCACAAATGAATAAATAAATAAATAAACTTCTATCTCTGCTCACTCTCCTGTGTCCACAAGATTCATTCTTCGACTCCATGAGACAAGAAAGAACCAAGCTCTCCTCCCATATCAGGAAGAAACTATCCTTTTATTCTTCAGCAATTCTGCAAAAGTTCTGAGATTCAAACTGATGTGCTGTGCAAAAAAAGAAAGGAGCTATGAAGGAGAAAACCAGAGGAACTAACTCCTCCCCATTCCTACCAGCCTTCCTCATGTTTCCGATTCCAGTTTACAACACGTGGGTCCTTCCCACACCCCAACAGTCTCCAACAGCAGCTGGATGTCCTGCAATTTCATTTAATTCTCATGCTGTCTACAGGGAGATGGCATCAGATTTCACAGGTTAAAGGTTCAGTCCTACAAGACTGTCCCCCACAGCCCCACATTTCAGAAGTCAATCGTGTGTCCAGGTTGTCACCTGTGTTTCAAAATGACCAACTATAGATTGGAGGGTCCAGTGACCCTCTCCTTAGGTTTGATTAATTTAGCTAGAGTGTCTCACAGAATGCAGAGAAACATTTTACTTACCAGATTACAACTTACTTGTAATAGTATATAACTCAGAAACAGCCAGATGAAAGAGATGCATGAGGTAAGGTATGGAGAAAGGGCACAGAGCTTCCATGACCTCTCCTAGTGCACTACTATCCTCAAATCTCCATATGTTCAGCAACCTGGAAGCTTTCTGGGGTTTTATGGAGGCTTCATGACATAGGCATGGTTGATTAATCATTGACCATTGTTGATTTTTCAACCTCTAACCCATCTTCTCTACCCAGAGGTCAGAAGGGTGGGACCTAAACTTGAAACC
Organism: Canis lupus familiaris; assembly: GCF_011100685.1. NCBI lineage: Eukaryota > Metazoa > Chordata > Mammalia > Carnivora > Canidae > Canis > Canis lupus. Next base: position 45,501,513 of record NC_049242.1, on the reverse strand, counting down.
TTCCAAACACAGGGTTGGTTCCCATGGCAACCAGCCTTCCTCCTTTGGCAGATCCAAAAGATACCTCATTAACATTAAACTCAGATGTAGTTGAAAGGGCTTGTTATGAATATGAAGACACTTTTATCATTCTTACCACTTAGGAAATTCCAAAGGTCTTAGGAACTCTGCAGGAATAGGATGAAGACCAAATATATCTATTTTATAAGAAATCACAATATAACATTGCCTTTTTTTTTTTTTTCATTCTGCTGTTGAGATGAGTAATAAGCCCAAATAGTTCAATCATTGTTATGTTCCTGGTAATCCTTGGAGGCAGAGTATTGATACTGTAGAAAAACATAAAATTCCCGTGTCTTTGTGACATTTAATTATACTAGTAGCTGTGTTTTCATCATTAGGCAGAGACCCTTAATTCATTTCTGATCAATTAATTATAATGAGTCTTCCTTTGTTAGGCCATAGTGTCTTTGAAATATGTGTCAGATCACTATGTCTTTTATTCACAGAAAGAAATTAGTGCATATTTGTGTGCAAAATATATGGTAAACCTCCAAGTATTTAGTAAATATATAGTAAAATGCAAAAAAAAAAATGTGAGAGGAAGTTAAATAAAACATTACATAATATGGAGGAAGGCCAATTTAAGAAAAAATCAGAAGAAAAAATAGCAACCTAATTTTCTTTTAGTATTGCTTGAACATGCTTTTTATTTAGATTTTCACATTTTATTTTTTCTTCAAAGCAGATAACAAAGCAGAAAATACTTCAAATCCTGTGTTTTTAAGGGAAAACCTCAACAGACTGCCAAGACAAAATAAACTCAAAGATGTAGTCTAAGTAAAGATACTTATGTATTTTTGATGAGCTTCACTACTATTAATTTTTGTGGCTTGATTTTACCTAATTGAGATCTACTTAGCCTAAAAATAAGAGACGGTATCAAGCTTTGCTTCTTACAAAGAACAAATTATTACCAAATCTTCCATTTTTTATTCTACATAAAAAATAAATGTCTACTTCTGAGAACTATTTCACAAACAGCTGTTTGGAGTGTATATTACTTTTAGTGGAGTTAATACTTAGTGTAATTCTAAACCAGTGATTTCAAAATGGTAATCCTTGAAATACAATAAGAACATTTTGAGGACCTAAACATTTGGCACTGCATTCTCTTAGAAACAGTACACTTGTCCTTGTATAACATCAAGATGATCACAGTCTTGACAATATAATATATTTTCATTACACTTTTAATTACACTTAGTTGTTAATTAAGGACACCTTATACTGAACAGCAGCCATCTGACAAGATTAAGGGAAAATAATTGGTATTAGTAAATAAGCACATCATCAATATGAGCATAGCTCTAAGTAATTTATGACATATTGATAAATACTCATAGCATAGCAAACAATTTTGTTAATAAAAATACATTGAGTGGCAGTTAACATAAATTTGTATATTGGGAGGAAACTTAACAGCTTTGCCTATATGCCCAGTTACAAATGGTGCCAAGTATTTCTTGTGATAACTTTGTTGGATGAATCAGATTGCACTGATGTGGCAATGAGTAACCAAAAGTTGTTTTGGTCACTGTACCTACAGTCTCCATAGTTTAAGTTCACCTTGAAAGTTATTTTGGGGGCATCTGGATGGCTGAATCTGTTAAGTATCTGCCTTCTGCTCAGTTTATGATTCCAGCATCCTGGGATTGAGTCCCATCGGGGTCCCTGCTCAGCAGTGAGCCTGGTTTTCCCTCTCCCCCACCCCTCTCCCTTTGCTCTTTCTTCTCTCTCACTCTCTCTCTCTCAAATACATAAATAAAATATTTAAAATAGATAGAAAGAAAGAAAGAAGAAAGAAAGAGAAAGAAAGAAGAACAAAAGAAAGAAAGAAAGAAAGAAAGAAAGCAGAAAAGATAACAAAGAAGAAAAAGAAAGAAAAAGAACACTAAAGCAGAAAAACAAAAAGACAGAAAGACGACCTCCCGCCCAACAAACGCCCGAAAGACCCTAAAACGAAGAGACCAATAGAAGAAAGAAAGAAAGAAAGAAAGAAAGAAAGAAAAAGAAAGTTAGTTACTTTGGCCAATATGATAGCTATGATCTTTTTCAGGGTGCTAATTTTAAATTAAATCTCATTTTTCCTTAAAAGATTAGTTGGTTTTGAGTTTTCTATTAAGGTTCAGCAAATGCTAAGGCATAAAAACCTTCTTGATCTCATGAAGGAAAGAAAGAGAGTAAACAGATTAGAGTAGCCTTAATGTACTTCCATCAAAATGGCGGAACAGGAGTTAGGTGGTTGTAGAAATTTTGTAGGTCCTCCAGTCCTCAATAATAAGAATTAATGGATCTTTATTTCAGGAATCTCTAATTACATGACTCAGCTACCATCATATGCTGCTGCTTCCTATTTTATTACCAACTAATGTCTTCTGTTTATAACTTACTATATTAGATTTGTCTTGACATAGGCTCAAGATTACTTTGTGACATACTTCTTTCACTTTAGTTGATAGCTGGCCAATTTTCTCTCAGGGGTTCTTAGTTGCAATTTCCCAGATCGAATGTGATAAGCCCAAATTACATTTTTGTTAGAATTAATGGGTTATAAGTCACTCTTTAAAGACTAAACCATTACTCTGTACTTTCTGTCACTTTACAGTGACTAGAAAATGGTGATAACTGGAGAAATTTTGGGTGTCATTGGCTGAAAAAAATGACAGAACTTCTCACTTGGCCCTGAATCAGTCACTGCCAGATGGTGACATGGGGAGAAATAAACTTTCATATTGTTTTAACCATTTTTTTTTTTTCAGAGTTAGGGAGATAACTTGAGAATTTACACTATCTAATTCAGAGAATTTACACTGTACCTAGAAGTGAGATACTGACATCACAACAACTACAAAAACTAAAGTGCATACCCTTAGCTGTAGTGTCAGGGAACAGGTAGTGAAGAAACATACCGAAGCTGGTGACGTCTCAGTACTGAGCTAAAATTACCAAGTGTTGAGGTAAACCTATTTAGTGAAACTATCCTTAAGTAACTTGAAAGGCATTTATGTGGTCACAGCCTTTAAAAACTATTGCTTTAAATAAATGGTTAGACAAAGGTAGACGTACAGGAGAGATGGAAGGAAATCAAACTTCCGCAAGTGAGAATCACTCTACTTATATCCTTATGACTGTGATACCTAAAAACCTCATTGCCTGGATTTCTGCTTATGATCAACTTTATTCAATACTGTTATATCATATTACTATTATTACTTAAATTAAAAAAATATTAAACATTACTTAAATTTCATCAAACTTCACTATCACAATAACTCATTGAGACACTCAGTAATATGCCTATTTTCACAAATGTGGTTACAATTGGTCAAGGTCTAGGTTCTACTAATATATTCAATATGAGACTTTGTGCTTTGTGACTCTCAGTTCAGCGCTCTTCCAATAATTGTATAACATACAATTTTTTAATTGGTCATCCTATGGTTTATGCCATAAATCTTTGATTAATCACTGTCTGCATGTGAACATCTATGTGTAACATGTTAATATCCACCAGAAATCAAAATCATCCAAGGAGAAAAAACCCATTAACTAGCTCAATGGGCAAATTATCTCAGCCAATTTTATGTCAGTATCTTTTGTCTTCAGCCACCATATTTCTGCCTTAATGGGCACACCTATACTAAAGAGACACTTCTAAGACTGGAGGCCATAGGTAAGCCCAGTATCAGGGACTCTACTTTCTAAGACTAATATAATCATCATAATTGCCTAATGTCTGACATGCTGGCCACAGAGAGCAGTATGAAGTCTTCATATGACATCATTTCTCGAGTAAACTAATGGAAAGTTGATTTCACTAGGGCCCTTACCTGGAAGGGACAAAATTAAAAAACTCATATTCTAGTTATGGGTTTGTTTTTCTATCCACTGGAGTTTGACCACCACTTCCTGAGGACTTACTAAATACTTGATGCACTGGAATGGGATCCTACTTAACATTACAGATGACTAAGGCACCCACTTTGAGCAAAGAAGATGTGGTTGTGGGCTTATTACCATAGATCCACTAGTCCTATCACATTCATCTCTACCTGGAAGCTTCCAGCATGAGAGATCATCAGGACAGTCTGCTGAAAGCACGGCTGAATTATCCCCTCTAGGGAAATAGTCTGAAAGGATAAGATACTGTCATTCAGGACACTGACTATATATTCAATTCAAAAAAATTTTTACCAAGTAGGAAAAACAGAATCGCATTTAGAAACCAAGTGTGGACACTGGAGTGATTTCAATATCATTCCTGATGACCTAAGGGAGATTTTATGCTTTCTGTCTTCACAACAAACCATGGTCTCTGTAGGATCAGAAATCCTGATCTTTGGAAGGAAATTACTTTCACCTGGGACACATAAAAGTATCCTATGTAAGTATAATTAAAAAATTTAGCTGCTTCCTGAGCATATAGGGCTCCTTTTGTTTCTAGGACTTTTACACACAAAGAGGAATCACTCCCTGGGCAGGGATAATAGACTCTGATAATTATGAAAATGTAGGGCTGCTATTACATAATGGGACACAGGAAGAAATGCAAAAGCAACTCAGTTGTTCCATTTGGATGCTTCTTATTACACCCTTGACCAGTCATGACTGTGACTTTATAACAACAGCCGTATTCTGAGAAGAGCAGAGGGATCAGGACTCAGGCTTCCTTGAAAGTCAGGTCTAGGTAACTTCACCATGCAAGACATAAGGCCACAGAATTGGCAGCTGAGTGTTGGGAAACTGGAAATAGATCGTGGAGGAGGGAGATAAGAGGCATCATTTTTAACCCAGACACTAGGTGTAATTTGTCCAATTCATGTCAGTTTTGTATGATTCTTCTCAGAAAGAGGGGTTCATTTACATCCTTGAGGAGATCTCTGAATGAATATACAAAAATGAATCAAACTACTGCCAGAGGTCCATTGCTGTAGACCTAGAGATCCACCACCAGGGTCTTTCAAAACCACTTTTGCTGCTCTGCTGGAGTTTGTGCAGTCAGCAGACAGTCTCCAACTTCCAGGCCTTTTAGGTCCACCTCACCTGCAGACAGCCGCCTTGTTTGGGGGAAGCCATGTCCAGTGACCAAGGGGATCAGGATCCACAAGCCCTGCCATTTCAACCTCTGCAGGACACACTGAGAGGCAATTCTTACATGAGTCACTGTATTGCATTTTTTTTCCCTCTCCAATCTTGTTTTCCCCACCTTTCCTTTATATATGTACATCTCTAATAAACTCTTCGTTCCTCAAACTGCATCTCACTGTATGCATCTGGAGAATCCAATGTGCAAGACAGGACTAATATTTCTCCTTCACCACCCCATCATCAACTACTCCTTCCACAGTTTTCCTTTATGTGTGAGAGTTGCTCAGATAACAACAAAAACAAGCCTTGGAAGAATTGTTCTCTTCCTCTCATACTCCTAATATCTTGTTTGCTATCTCTTCAAAATTACCCACAGTCTAAGCACTCATGATTAGCTCCAAAAGTATCACAACCATCTCTTGCCTAGATATTGCAATAGCCTCTTCACTGGTTTCTCTGTACTGACATAATAACAAGAGTGATCAGTTCACAATATTACTTGTTTCTTGCCACTTTTTGGCTGAAAACCCTAGAGTCATCATAATCAAAAACTGGGTCAAGACTCCATATAATTTGGCCTTTCATTATTGGCTTGTCTATCATGATTTTACATTCTGGATAACTGAAGTTACATTTGCATAACAGAAAAATCAAATTGACCACATAGACATGTAGATTATGTGGAGGGAGGGGATATAGTCATATAAATAGCTATGGATGCATGCTAATTTATTGGCTCAGCTTCAGAATCTGACCCCTCATAATCTGAAAAAGCAAAGATTGTAGTTCTTCATTTCAGTTTTTACTTCTCCAACAATCTTTATTTCCCAGGTTAAAATCCTTGTAGCTACCTTAGAATTAAAAATAGTGCCTTAAAGATTTCACAGAAGAAGTTCATTAGTCTTAAAAGTTAAATATGCCACCGAAAGCTTACAATATAATTTAGTATGAGATCCAGAATTAAATCAAAATTGATGATTTCTATTAGGTGACTCTTTGTCTTCAGGCATACAGCCCAAATTAACAATGGATGGAACTAATGAATAGTTCAGATTCACCATGACCTCTTAAGGCTCATGGTGACCTCTTTCACCATGGGCCTTAAACTTAAATTGATTGTATTTTCCCCAAAGGCTCTATGTCTTCATATACCTTACTCTCATTTGTGGACATTGCAAAGAGAGCACATCTACTCTTCACAATAAATTGATTTTTATTAACTTCATTTTAAATACGAAAAAAATTAAGAACCAAAGATATTAAACATGACTTTTCAAAGGTGAAAAGACATTAAGTGACAAAAATCAGAATTCAAGCACACATCAACTTGTCTCCTAAAATAACCTTGATCTTACAAATCTTTATTTATTCATTAAGGTATTACATTTACCCAATATAACCTATCAAATGATAGATATTTTAGTATAAAGTGGAAGATAATGCTATAAAATGAGAATGTCTTTCATCATTAACTTTGACTTTTATATCTAAGCTGCTGAAAAGATCAAAATACTATAGGTGGAGAAATCTAAATTTTAACTTTACTTAAATTTCAAAGTTAGGTTAATATATCTTATTTTCCTGTGTAACCAGAAGAAAAGCATTTCTATTTATAATTTTGTAAATGGTCTTTATAATTTAGCTAAGAAAGTAAATCATTAATCTCAATATCTGAACTAATTTACTCCATGTCTAATTTTTTTTCAAGACTTTATTTATTCATGAGAGACAGAAAGAGGCAGAGATATAGGCAGAGGGAGAAGGAAGCTCCATGTGGAGAGCCCAATGTGGGACTCGATTCTAGGACCCTGGGATCATGACCTGAGCCAAAGGGAGATGCTCAACCACTGAGCCACCCAGGAGTCTCTATCCCATGTTCTATTTCTTTGTACTTTTGCTCTTTCTGTATTTACCCAACTCATTAAATTGACAACTTTAGTTCGAATTTAATTTTATTAAGGTCAAAGGCCAAAACATAGATCCTGTGGATCCTGTTGACAATTTTGAGGAAAGGGCACAGATCTCAATTTATTAATGTCATTCTATAATTTACGATTATTATTCACTAAGGGTAAAAGCCAACACAGACCAAAACTCAGATTAGATTTGCTTTATTAAATTAAATTTAGAGTAAATGAATGACTGTGTTATCATTAATTTTATCATAATCAACAGATTTTTCAAAAGGAAGTCCCTTTTTTTCCTATTTTTCTAGAAATTAGGATGAGTGAATTCAGGTTAATTATCAGATAGTAAGTTGGGGCCAGTATACGTCACAGTTTAGAAATAAGCTTATCCTTAGGCATTATGAGAAAAGAAAATTAAACATATTTTAAATGCATTTATTCAATAATGGTAATCTAAATAAGAATGTATGTAATTAAATAATTTGAAAAGTTTCAACTCTGGAGATATCTTTTATTACTATTTTCACTAAGTCTGCATTGATAATGACCTTTCTCCATTCGCCACCATTCCAATTAAGTTCAGTAAAACTGTAGGCTAAGGCATTCCATGTTTTTTTTTTTTTTTTTTTTTTTAAGGTTTTATTTATTTACTTGAGAGAGAGAGACCACAAGTAGGGGAGGGTAAGCAGAGGGAGAGGGACAAGCAGACTCCCCGCTGAGCAGGGAGCCCAACACAGGGCTCCATCTCAGGACACCAGGATCACAACCTGACCCAAAGGTAGACACTTCACCAACTGAACCACCCAGGCGTCCCACATTCCATATTTTGATGTCTACAAACAGTCAAATAGTGAGCCTAGGACTCATGAGGTATCTGATTCAAGTAATTTGTAAGTTGCCAGCCATATTCTTTGTCTACCCTCTGCTCTCCTACTACCCAGTCTTTTCGGCTTTCATTTTTTCAGTAGTGATAGGCTAGGTGTTTCCGATCATGACTTAATTGATATCTTTCAGCTTGATGACTTGCCTAATTGAGAAAATAAAATCTTCTACTCCTATTTCCTACTTGCTTTTTCTGTAATTAACCATAGACTCACAGGAATTACAATACATTCCAGGTCACTTCTGCTTAAGCAAAGTCTTTAACTGACCCTTCACAGGCTGTCACAACTCTATACCATTTCTGTTATGTATGTGTCCTTATTTGAGGATATTTGACTTCCTGGTGTTCTTAATTCCTCATCATGCATTCATATTAAAGTGCTCAAATGGTTAGTACTGTTGATTTTGCAATTATTATTCAAGATAGGATAAATCCATTCTAGGTAGAAATGTATTATGTGTCCTACAACATACTTACAAACACACTCGTTTAAATACAACAAAATGAGATTTCTGAGTTGAATTCCGAAGTGGTGTCTATACACACATACCCAGGATATCAAGGGAAGACTGGAAAGTATATACAAACTACATGTGTCATGATTTTAGGGAAGCTATGGCTAATACTATACCAAACTGAGATATAATGAAGATAAGGGCTGCCCTTACCTTTTTTTTTTTTTTAACTTGCAAAACTCCTATTTTTCTCTTTAGTAGTTGAGAAGTTTTATCTTTGACTCCATTTTTTAAAGTTACCAGGCAGACAGTAGCTAACATATTACATAATTCCTATGCTTTGTCTTCTTTATTTATCTTTCAAAATACTGGCCATCAAAAAGGGTTAATTTAGCCCCTAATTAATTTGGCTTAGATTCAGATTTTTATCCCCAAATGATCTTTAAAAAAAAAAAAAAGAAGAAGAAGAAGACTTCATTTATTTATTTGAGAGAGAGAGAGCATGCAAGTGCACCCAAGCAGGAGGGAGCAGCAGAGGCAGAGGGGGAAGCAGACTCCCCACTGAGCAGGGAACCAGACTTGGGGCCTTGATCCCAGGACCCAAAGATCATGACCTGAGCTGAAGGAAGATGCCTAACTGAGTGAGCCACCCAGTCATTCCTCAAAATGGTCTTTTTAAGAAACAATGTAATTTGCTTTAGATTATTTTTATTCTTCGCTTCTCATTTATCTATGCTTATTTTAACTGAAAAACTGACCAGTTATTCTTTATTATTAGAAAGGATAAAAAGATCTACAAGTCATTATTTTAGTCTTCCCAAGTTAGAATCATAATATTTAAGGAGCCATTTACTGATTGGAAACATGGAACTAATTATCAATGACCTTTTTTCCCTGCGATCCAAATTCTAAATAGTAAAAAAATAGCAAAGTTGAAGTGAGCAGGTTCTTTAATGTTACAAATGTCACTTTCCAAGTTAATCTCTTTCTTCAACATAAATGGATAAGAGGCTTCATTATTATTATTATTATTTTTAATTTTTATTTTTAACTGCTGATTCCTTGAGTGCTTTGAAATGGAACCTGCTTATTTTGATATATCCATTTTCTTCTCCCTTATCCTATCAGTTCTCTGGTGCATAAGAGAGTTTATATAGCCATCAGAATCTATCATTCTTCTCCTTTTGCTTTTCAAGGACATGCTGCTTCATGTGAGGCTAACAGTGTTTGTAACAAAGACAACTGCTATTGCCATTTACTAGATACCTACTTTTGGAGGCACTGCTAATCATTTTGGATATATTATTTCTAATCTTCACAATAATTGTATACGGTAAATATCATGGTCTCTGTTTTATAGAAAAGCACAAAGAAGCTTGGGAGGTTGCATAACTTGCCTACAATTACACAGGTAATAACAGACTCCATGTGAATCTACACTGTCTCCAGGACCATTAAATTTCCATTCAGCAGCAGCCTCATCTTCTTAGGTGATTTCATTTCTGTTCTTCACCTTTATCACCCACTGTCTAATTTTTCATCTTTTAAGTTACATATAACCTATTTCTATATATCTGGATCCATGCTTCTACATATCTATATATATCTACCTATTGGCAGTCTTAGATGTATTCAGCAAAAAATGCTCTGTAAAATATCTTCCTTGGATGGGATGGAAAGTTGTCTTCTGGGATGCCTGGGTGACTCAGTGGTTGAGAATCTGCCTTTGTTTTTTGTTTTTGTTTGTTTGTTTGTTTGTTTGTTTGTTTTGTTTTGTTTTAGAATCTGCCTTTGGCTCAGGGCATGATCCTGGGGTCTGGGGATTGAGTCCCACATCAGGCTCTTTGCAGGGAGCCTGCTTCTCCTTCTGCCTGTCTCTCTGTGTTTCTCATGAATAAATAAATAAAATCTAAAAAAAAAAAAAAGTTGTCTTCAGAATCAAGTTCCATAATGTGTGTTCATAATTCTGTGTATCCAGATATCATGCTTCCGGGACTATTTGTCTACTTTCTAGATTCCTATCTTTAATCTAAATGACAGATTACCCTGAATCCTTGGCTACTCACTTAGATTAAAATAGAGTGCCCTAACTTTGATCCTCATGACTCCCTGCTTCAACATTTTCTTCTTGATGAAAGTGACAACAGCTTTGACTTTTATATTTAGACAGACTTGAATTTGGGGGTTCTTCCATGTTGTAGCAAATAGCAAGATTTCATTGGCTGGATAATATTCCATTGTGTATACATATCATTCATCCATCAATGGACACTTAGGTTATTCTTATATTTTGGGTATTATAAATTATGTTGCAATAATCATGGGGGTTCATCTATCTTTTCAATTTAGTATTTTCATTTTCTTTGGCTAAATACCCAGAAGTAGAATTGCTTGATCATATGGTAGGTTTTATATTATATATATATATATGATTCTATTTATTTATTCATGAGAGACACACAGAGAGAGAGAGAGAGAGGCAGAGACACAGGCAGAGGGAGAAGCAGGCTCCATGCAGGGAGCCTGACATAGGACTCGATCTTGGGACTCCAGGATCAGGCCCTGGGCTGAAGGTGGCGCTAAACCGCTGAGCCACCCAGGCTGCCCTCATATGGTAGTTTTATTTTTCATTTTTGAGAAACCTCCACACCCATTTCCGTAGTGGCTGGACCAACAGCCACCAACAGTGAACGGAGTTCCCCTTTCTCCACACCTTTGTCAACAGTTGTTATTTTATGTCTTTTGATAATAAAACCATTCTAACAGGTTAAGTAGGATTTATTCCAATGATGCAAGAGTAGTTCAATATTTGCAAATAAATCAATGCAATACATCACATTAACAAGAGAAAGGACAGAAACCATTATGACTACCTCAAATGGTTACAGAAAAAGCATTTGACAAAGTACAATATTCATTTATGAATAATAATAAAAAAAATTCTCACCAAGGAAGTAGCAGAAAGAGAAATTAAGAAAACAATCCCTTCTCTGGAGCAGGGCTCTGCTGCCTGGGCCCAGCTGGTGCCCTCAGTTTCACCCCACAGCAAAAACTGTCCCCAGCTCTGCTAAGGAGAATAGGGCCAGCTCCACCAGAACAGAGAGGTCCCAGGGCACATGACCCTGGCAGCTAGTTGGGAAGCCCCCCACGTGGTGCAGGGTGGCTCCAGTGTCCATGGGCAGCAGGGCACCCATGGAGGGGGGCCATGTCTAATGGGGTTTACGTGCTCTGGAGCCCAACCAATAGAGTTGGGAAGCCATTGGGAAGCCAATGGTGTCCAACATCCCTCTGGTGACTTCCTGAGGCAGCTGGAGGATTACATACCTATGATCCCAAACACAGTGACTGGTTACAACCTGAACCACGCTGGCTTTGAGGCCTTGAACCTAAGCATGATTCAGCTCATCTCTCTAGCTGCCCAGAAATTCATCTCAGATATTGCCAACAATTCCATTCAGCACTGCAAAATGAAGGGCATATCTTCTGGCAACTGCCCAAGCAAGAGCAAGGACCACTGGCACATTCTAACCATGGAGGACGTGGCCCGAGTCGTCAGCAAGTATGGCATCAATGTGAAGAAGTGCACCACTTCACCGGAGCCACCCAACTTCAACATACTGGTCTGTCCCCTTGTCCCCACACCAGCTTGTTTTCAAAAACATCTTTATTATGACAGGCAATAAAAAATAAAAATGAAAAACACAGTCCCATTTACAATGGTACCAAAAAGAATAAAATATCTAGGAATAAACTTAACCAAGGAGGTAAAAGACTTGTACTCTAAAAATTATAAAACATTGATGAAAGGAACTCAGAGTTTTGTCACGAATCAAAAGTGTAGAGATCAAAGTACACTTTGAGCTATAGAAATGTATGAAGCAATCTTATTAATAAAATGGAATAATGAAAGTATCATTGATATGAAGCCTGTGTTAGTTAAGAAGTAGTGTCTTGGTGTCTGGAATTTTGAATGACTTTTTGAGATTTTTTAGCATGGCTAATTTTCTCATTTGTGTTATTAAAGATTTGGACAGTGTGAGGTTATTATTCAAATTAACCCAGGAAATAAGCCGAGAATTTTATTCTTCAAACCCTTAGCCCAGTTCACTCTCTGGAATGTTCCCATTTATTCATAAAAGCCTATAACACAGTATTTCTAGACCATAGGTATAGTGACCATACACACATCTTAATAATAAAAACAAAGTTCCCACAAATAGAATGATTTTATTTCCTACTATTTTTCAATATCTTCTGCTACATAAAACTGATCTCCAATCCCCAAAGTAATTTTTAATTTTTTTCCCTCAATTATCTGTGTTTTCCCTTTTTTTTTTTATGGTCTCTCTTCTACTGGGGGTGAAGTTAGTCTGACATCAGTAATATAATATATACTTTTATACCTATAAGAATTACCAATCATTTATCGACTCTATCCGAGATCTATAGCATAAAGAGAATAAATGTAATATAAATAAAAATAATTAGAATGAGTTACAACTGTGCAGTGGCCCTTGAGCAACACAGGGCCAGGAGCACCAACATCCCTACAGAGTCAAATCTCCACATATAACTTTTGACTGCCCCCTAAATTTAACTACTTATAGCCTCTATTGACCAGAAGCCTTACTAAAACAGTTGCTTAACATATATTTTGTGTATGTATTTTTTTACCATATTCTTACAGTAAAAGAAGCTAGAAAAAAAGATAGTGTTATTAAGAAAATCATAAAATACTGTTCTGTATTTATAAAAAAAAAATCTGTGTACAAGTGGACCATGTTATTCAAACCCATGTTCAAGTGTCAACTGTATATAGAATTTTTACATCTTACAAAGCACTCAGATTAATTTTATCATATTTAATTCTCATAACAGTTATGTTAGAACTTATTGCTTACATTTTACCAATCAGGTAAGTAAATCTTGAAAAATGTTTTACTTAGCGCAGACTTCACACTTAACTAATGGCATTGATGAGACAGCAGAGCTCGGACTAGAGCCGGAGCACTTTCCAACACTTCTCACCGCTGCTTTTTCAGTATCTTAGCATGTGTGTACCTCTCACCTCCTCATCTTCAGGTCTGCTATGCAATGTAGATTATGTGCAGGAATTTAGTTGGCAAGGCACAGAATAATGCAGTAACTAAACTATATTGTGATAATATAAATGCAGCACCAATCCTTTTATCCAAGCAACTTCAGCATTGCACACCACATAATTCATATCCTGTTAATCCCAACATGACTTGGTCGCTGTAGACAGTACTGAAATACAGTGACTATAATCATATTCTATTAACTATGAATGGTTAATGATCCAAACTCCTTACTGTACTGCTCTAATGGCTCTCCAGAGACCAATTTCCTTCCACAAACCCCGACCTTGCCTTCAGACACTGAAACAAATTATTTTTTTATTTTCTCTAATATAGCATAACTTCATCTTTTGACTACAAGTTTTAATTTGGGAAATAACTGGAATTCATTTGGCATTTAGTCTGCTGGTGAAAGTTGATGGTCAAGTACAATTGCATACTCTTAATTTCATGTTGTCACTAAAATAAATAAATAAGTACATAGATACATACATACATACATACATACATAAAAGGCTTTTAGGACTCATCCCATAAAATATACAAAAAAAATAATAAATGAAATAATTTGAGAGCTCTATTGCACAACTTTTCCTAAAACATTTGCTGGCAAGTCATTAATAAAGGTAAAACTTGAGGGTTGCCTGTGTGGCTTAGATGGTTAAGTTTTTGACTCTTGATTTCAGTTAAAGTCATGATCTCAGGATAGTGAGATAGAGCCCAGGGTTGGGCTTTGTGCTCATCAGGGAGCCTGCCTGCCTGAGATTCCCTCTCTCTTTACTTCTTCCTCTGCCCCTTCCCCTGCTTACACATTCTCTCTATAATAAATGAATAAACTCTCTTTTTTAAAAAAAGGTAAAAATTGAGAACATGCTATTGAATTACACTTTTTGCTCTATTTACTAATTTTAAGATTTTTAATGCCATCATTATTTGTGAAGACAAAATCCTGCCTCTGGCCTGATATTAAATCAAACACAACATAAAAGGGCAACTAAAAACAGAGTGAATTCCCCAAATATAAGAAAAAAGACTATTCTTATCTAAAAATATATTTTTCTTGGTACTGTACTGACAACCACCAAAACACAAAGGTGCTTCAAGAAATTTTCTGAGGAATTGCAATTTTTAGCTAGTTTTATCGTTGATGCCAGAGTTTCTTTAATTATTTTAAAAGTCTCACAAAGCCTTTTCAACCAGAAGATGGTGTTAGGAATCTCCTAAATTCCTATTCAGATTGAGGTTGATTATAAAAGTAGAATAGAATGAACAACAAGAATCAGTCTAGGTCTTCAAATGGGAAGAGTAACTCTTTCCTCCGAAAGCCACATTAATTAACTATGGGAACCTCAGTATAACCATCTTGCTCCTGTTGGATGCCATCTCCCCCAATTTCATTAATAGAAATGACATGAAGAAGTTTCCTAGGATTTAGAGTATAGATAGGAAAAATAAACTGCATTTTCAGCTTCTGGAGGAGACATCATATTTCCCCACAGATATGGTCAACAGTGATCAAACCAGTAACAGTTGTGCAGGAAATACATGTAGAATAGATAGGCTTCTTTGGACAGAGGCAAGCCTTCCCAGTGCACATGTATCATTGTTAGAAAAATGTGAGGGGCAGAGACTCAACCCACTGTAGAAAGAGCTGTTTCATCACTTGAGACAATGGGCCTTTGTTATCATCATCAATCAATCATCACCATCATCAGCACCATTAGCATCATCGTTATCAACCATCACCATCATTACCACCATCATCATCATCTTTACGTCTTCACAACTAACACTAGCTGGACATGTTGCTACATTCTAGGGAGTGTTCTGGGTACTTTTATCTGTCACAAGATTTCCATGAGGTACAAAGTACGTTATCTCCATATCACAGAAGGGAAGCTGAAAGGCCAAGAAGGAAACTAACATGCAAAGAGTATAATTCCATAGATTGTCATTAGTTGCATTCAGAATCCAAGATATGCCATCTGACTCAAGGGTTTACCTCCTAATAGCTAAACGCCCTTGCCCCCCTTTAATTACTTTAAAGGTCTCACAAAGACCTTTGTAATGGCTCTAGAATCAGAAAGAAGTGAGTTAGAATATTAAATTCATCATTCATTAGTTTGCTGACTACAGTCAAGTTAACAGACATACCAAGTCTCATTTTCTTCATCTGGAAAGTGAACAAATAATAATAATAATACCTATTTCACAAAGATGTGAATTTTAAAGAAAAAAATGTTGAAAATGCTTATGAAAGCGAGACTTAACCTTAAGATAACAAAATAATGCTTTAGTAATGAGTGTTGTCCGTGTGTGTGTGTGCGTGTGTGAATGTGACAAGAAGTGTTAATCAAATTTGATGTTTCCTCAGAGAGTAATTTAGCACTCTGAAAATCTTGCTGATTAATCAGGAGTCCAGAAGACTTTTAAGTGCTTAATTAATTTAGCTAATGGGATAAACAGTACCGGAGGACATAAGAAGTGAGGTGGCTTAATTCTGCTCCAGAACATCACAACCTTAATTCTGGTCCAGAATATCATGACCTCTTTTTCCCTTTTTGGTCTTACTTCCCATTCCTTATTCTCATGTTCTTTTTATTCTACTTTTATTGTCAAGAAGATTTGTCAGAGTTGGAATCTGGGAAGCAACGGACCAGTCAAGTCTCTTCTCTACCTCTTCTCCATAGGGACACTTAAAGTTCTCAGGTAATAATCCTGAAACATGCCCCCTTCACCTCACATTTCCTGGCAAAGGTTTTCAGGGATATCCTAAAGGAGCTCTGAGGCTTCTTCCTGTCTTACTCAACATACAGGACTCCTTGACTCTCCATCACATCGTATTATTTTGCAGCGTTTGCTCCTCATATCAATCTGACAAAGACAGTCACATCTGTGACATTATATTATCATCAAAAACCACTGAATGGCTTGAACTCAGGACAGCAAGGTCAGGCAGGTGTTCTTGGATTCACTAGATCAGCATCAATGGCAGATACTCAATCTTAGCATTTTCCAGTCAACCCATCAGTGCCTCTGGGAATATGTCATGTAGTTTGCATTTCTGATTATATCCTCAGAAATCTGGAATTCCTCCATCTGGTTGCAAGACTGAGTAGTGACTGTGAGGCTATGAATCTTTACCTTTAAAGGTTTTGAAAATAGTGTAAATTGCTCTAATGGTACAGGTTGGAATTTCCTAAAATATGAGATTGATTAAAAAATGAATTTCTCCAAAACATTTTCCATCAGAAAATTTCTATTTTCATCTTTGTTTTTACTGAAAGATCCCTCACTGCCCCCTTTCTAAAGATTTGTTCTGTTAATAACATTTTTTTAGTTAGACCTATTTTGTGGTTATAATTTTACTTGCAAATATATCACCTAAAGCCAATTATGCATTCTGTATGTATTTATTCCCTCAATCAATATGATTGGTAGTAAAAGAGCTAATTGAGTCTACTGGGGTTCTTCTTTCTTTTAGGCTAGTTCCTAAGTCAATTTTTTTTCTTAGTCTAACCCTAAAATACAAATTTGCCAGAAGGGTATTTCTTTTTAAGCTTATTTCTCCTGAATACTTATGTAGCACAAGAAATATCAGCCTGCCAAATCAATATAAAACTTATCAAATCAATGAGGCACCAGTGAAAGAATTTTTTGAAATAGATTTTCTTAATCATGGCTGATATGTGGATTAGTTATATCTGTACTTTAGAGCTGCCTTCCTCCAAAGAGCTCATGTTTTGTGCTTTCAAACCTTTTCAAAACACGACTACAGTTATCTTAAAAAAAAAAAAAAGATTTATTTATGTATTTGACAGAGAGAGAGAAAGAGAGAGAGAGAAAGCAAACACAAGTAGGGGGTACTGCAGAGGCAGAGGGGGAAGCAGGGAGCCTGACATGGGACTCAATCCCAGGACCTGGAGATCATGACCTGAGCCAAAGGCAGATGCTTCACCAACTGAGCCACCCACGTGCCCCTCAAGTTACCTTTTATTCAAAGCTTCCAATTGTTGTGTACTTATTAATAATAGTTATCAGTTATGAGTTTCTTACTCTGATCCGGAAACTATATGTTATGGACTGAACTGTGTTCCTCCAAAATTTCTAAGTTAAAACCCTAAACCCAGTATGACTGTTTTTGGAGATGTGGGTCTTTAGAAAGTAGTTAAAGTTAAATGAGGTCATAAGAGCGGAACCTTAATCCAATAGGACTGGTGTCCTAAAAAGAACAGGAAGAGACACCAGGGACGCTACTACACAGAGAGGAGACCATGTGAGGAGATGGTGAGAAGATGATATCCTACAACCTAGAAAGAGAGGTCTTAGTCTTACATGAAACCAACCGTGCTAGAACTTTGGACTTCCAACCCAAAGAGCCATGAGAAAATAAATTTCTATTGTTTAAGCTGTCTAGTTTGTGGTATTTCATTATGACCACCCTAGTCAACAAATATGTCCTGAAACTGGAGAAGGTATGATCATTATTAATTTTTCATGTGAAGCTTAGGAATGTGAAGTAAACATCCCAAGATCACACAGCTATGTGAAGGACACATCTGGACAATTCTTACCACTGCCTGAAAAAGGACTAGAAAAGTATGTTTTTGAAAAAAAGAAAAAGAAAAAGAAAAAGAAAAGTATGTTTTTGGATATTTACTCATAGGAATTGGCCAAGATGGCTTTAATATTCCCCTCAGCTTGACTGAACTTTAGACAACTTTCTTCCTGATAATAGGTCTTTGACCTCTCATTTCTTAGAGTATCTACTTCAGAAGGTTTGCAATGCTGTACAACGTACACGTTATCTGAAATGAATGTAAATCTCTCCCTATGAAACTCTGACCAGTTTTATAATCAAGGAAATGTCTTTCTCAACAACTTGGAAACCATCTTTTTGAAATGTAAACATCAAAAACAATAGCACCACCATCTCCCAATCTTCCTGGACAGTGGGAAGCTAGCTTAACTAGACGCCAAGGAGCAATCACACTTGGCCTAATCAAAACAAAATAAAAATAACTGCTGACGCAGAGATAATACCATGTGCTTCCATGTCCTGTTGACCAAGTAATATCATCCAGTACTTTTGCACTGGCTCACTCCAATACTTAAGAGCACTCCCAGCTTTTGTTTCAGCAAAAGCTGAATTTAACTGTTTTCCCCTATTACGCTAGTCTTGTGTGAAGTCTTCCTTGCCTGCTTAACTGTCCAGAGCAATTCTTATTCTGATGGATTTTAGAAGGACCCAGATACCAAATATCTGGAACAGAATGTCAGCAAAATTTAACTTTTTTTTAAAATATAGGAAGAAGACAGTGACAAATGTGGAAGAGTCTAGGGCACAGACACCTGGAAATATGGGTTCAGGGGCTGTCAGGAGTAATCAGTCAGATATTTGGGTCATTGCAAAGTGGAGCAGGAACCACCCAGTCCTTCAAATGTGCATCTCAGTTGGAGTCCCCAGAGGTATACCCTAAGGCATTCAAATGCAAGTAACTTGTTTAGGATGTGAAAGAAACACCAGTGGTGGAGAACTGAGGCTGGGAGAAAAGAAAATAAAGATCTGCTCTTCAAGCCAGCTACTCTCGCCAGTGAATGGAGGTTAATGTCTCATGAGGAACTTTGAAAGTCGGTGTAAAACACACCACACAGATCGTGAGGGACCTGGAATATTTGTGCTCCAGCTCTTGTAGTCACAGAGTCGGGGGTGTTAGTTACCAGGGCGTTAATTACTTGTGTCCTGTAAGGTCTGCAGGCAAGACTCCGGAGCCCCCAACCCAACAACTCCTATAATGGAGTGTGCAAACACTTCCTTCCTTTGCCATCATGTATTCCTTTGGAGGAATATTAAAACAGTGCTGTGTGTCTCCTGGTGTATTGAATATAGTTTTATTATTTATTTATTTATTCATTCGTTCATTCATTCATTCATAAGAGACACACACAGAGAGAGGCAGAGACACAGGCAGAGGGAAAAGCAGGCTCCATGCAGGGAGCCCGATGGCAGGACTCAATCCCAGGCCTCCATCCCAGGCCTCCAGGGTCACGCCTTGGCCAAAGGCAGGTGCTAAACCCCTGAGCCACCCAGGGATCCCCTATAGTTTTAAATAAAATGGGTGTTGCTGTTTCTTGTTGTTTTCTTTACTGAGACTTATCTTGGCCTCTCATAAATATATCACCTCAAGGACAAAATATTAAGGAGAAAAATTTTTCTAACTCAAAAGTTTTCCAGGAGTTACAGTGTTGTCATAAAAATATTATGGCTAACCTGGAGATAAGAAAAATGTCTTAGAATTATTTTATTTCTACTAGGAGGAAAATTGCTGTCTGTTTTAGTACCTTGGCCACATTACACAGTCTAGTTACTCAAATCCTTTTGGACGGAGGAAAGATAAGTCCTTAATAACACTTATGTTGTCATTAGCATGCTTTCACATACCTAAGGCATTAGACATAATTTAGAAGATGAAGATGAAGCACAATGCTATTTAGCATGTGAAAATATTCCAATTTCAGCTCCTTGCTTACTATCTTAAGGACCTTATAGCTAACAACTTATTTTGCCATAAAGGATTATAATATATATATAATTTATATTTACATATAAAATCTCCCATATGTGTATTTATGCATAAACAATATATATATATATTTTTTTCTTTTTCCTCAGACAAGCAGCTTAGGTTATTTTTCTATAAAATGGAGATAGGAAAATCTTACCCTGCCAGAGTGTTGTTACGGAAAAGAACTTACACAATTTGATTGAATATGAGTTATCATCACTTCAGCAACCTCTTCTTATCTCCTCCCCTGTCCCAAACCTACCTCCCCAGATTCCAAGCATATCCTTTTCTCCTTGTCTATACATCATTGGCCCCTTTTAATGGAAGCCCTGTCTTTCTTGGCTCCCAACATATTTCAGAGTGTTTTCTGCTTATTTGTTTTAATTTTTCTAGAAATAGATTAAATAAGAGCAGCCTCGACAATTTTTAAAGTAGAGGAGAAATAAATAACAGGCAATATGTGTGTGCTCACTGGCTTCCTAGCATATTTTGTCTCAAAGCGTTGAATTCACTGCTAATTATTTTTTCACTTATAAAGAAAACAATAATATAACTTCTCTTTTTAAAAATTTTTCTGTGGAAGGAGACAAGTTACAGAGTTTCATTCCATATAACATAGCTGGCTTTGCTGTAGAGAAACCCAGCTAAAAAGGAATTACAGAGATAAAAGGGAAAAATAAGATCTTAACCGAATGTTTCAAAATCTTCAGTAGGTGATATTGACTTTTTCTCTTAGAAAAAGTTAAAAAAAAAAAAAAAAAAAACAAGTGATTACATTATCATCTTTTCCTGATGCTGCAATAGCAAAGTGGAGCTCAGAACTTTTCTTTTCCAGGCTAGGACTCTCAGCATTTGACATGCGTTTGCCTGCAGATATGCTGCTAATTAGAGTAGTTAAGTTCTGAGTAATTGACAGCCTTTCTTTCTTTCTTTTTTTTTTTTTAATTAGAGTAACCAAAAGCCATTTACTTTTTAGAATTCAGAATTTGGGAATTATAATTAAAAACTGTCAAGAAATCATGGAGAAAAACAATCAGTACTGAGAAAAAAAGTGACCAATTTAATTTAAAAATTTATGAAAATAAATATCGAATATTGGCAATTTTATATAACTCAATCTAACACATGAAATAGGCATATGACTTTTCATGGATCCATGCCATGACAGCAACCATTCTTCTATGATGACGTTTCTTAAAATCCATCAATACATTTTATAAAATTCTGGGTCATTCTATTAGGTATAAAATGTATAGCTTTTCATTCATTCAACAAATATTTATTGAGTGATTATATGTGCCAAACCTTTAAGAAAACAAATAATATCCCCGTCTTCATGGTGTTTAAATTCTAGTGTGCAAGAAAATAAATAAGAAAAAATAAATAAGACATATATTACATACTATAAGTAGCAATAAAGCTAAGAGGGAAAATAACATAGGGAAGGAGGATATTGTGTGTAGGAGTAATGATTTCAATTTCAAACCAGGTAGTTTGGGAGGGCCTGAAGGAGAAGGGAAGACCTAAAGGATGCAAAGGATGATGTCATGTAAATGTCTCATATAATTTCAGGAAGATTGGACCATAAGTGCAAAGGCCTTGAGGCAGGAGTCAGCCCCATGTATGAAGAAGTCAAGATGGATGGAAAGGAATGGCCTATAGGGAATATAGGAGGACAAAATTCATATAGTAGGACTGGATCAAATTGTCTCTTGTGAATTGTAATGACTTTGATTTGTATTTTTTAAATATTTTATTTATTCATTTTAGAGAAAGAGATTGAGCATGAGTGGGGAGGGACAGAGGGAGAGGGAGAAAGAATCCAAAGCAGACTCTGCAGTGATCATAGAGCCTGATGTGTGACTTGATCTCACAACTGGGAGATAATGGCCTGAGCCAAAACCAAGAGTTGAACATTAAAAAAAAAAAAAAAAAAAAAAAGAGTTGAACATTTAACCAACTGAGCCAGCCTCTTGATTAGTATTTTAAGTGAGAAGTAAAGGCTCTGGGCACCTGGGTGGCTCAGTGGTTGAGCGTCTGCCTTTGGCCCAGGGCGTGATCTCAGGATCCTGGGATCAAGTCCTAGATCAGGCTCCCTGCAGGGAGCCTGCTTCTTTCTCTGTCTGTGTCCCTGCCTCTCTCTGTGTTTCTCATAAATACATAAATAAAATCTTAAAAAAAAAAAAAAAAAAAGAAGAAGAAGTAAAGGCACTGGAGGGTTTAAGTGAAAGAATAATATATTGTCCATCTTGACAGAATGACTCTGACTACTATGGGGGGAATAGATTTTGGAGGCAAAATAGAATCAGGATGACAAGTTGGAAGGATATTGCAATTTTTTTCAGGCAAGAATGTTGTTGCTTTGAACTGGTGAGTGAGTGGAGGTGTTAAGAGTAAATGGAATATCTATTTGATTATAAAGGTAGCTACAGGATTTCATCAAAGGCCCGATTTGGGGCCTGAAAAAAAAAATGAGGCATTAAGAAAGATTCCAAGATTTGGACTGAGAAATAAGAGTTTCAATTAATTGTACAAGATTGTAGGAGGAACAAAATTGGAATAGAAAGATTCTAAGTAACTTGATTGTGAACATACTGATCTGGAAAGATCTATTCGTCAGCCCAGAATTCCATAAGCAGTTCCATACGTGGATCTGGAATTCAGGGGAAAAGGACTGCATTTGACATAATATTCATCAGCAGACCCTAGATGAGATGATCTAGATACAAAATTATAAAATATAAAAATATATGAGGACAAATAGAATATTGCATATAATATAAAGCCATTTTTACATAGTAAACATTTCTGCCAAGCACATTGTGGATATTTCTTTGATATTGAACATCACTCTTAAGGTTCTTGTTTATAAAAAGCACAGGTCATAAGAAAAGCTTACAAAGAATAAAATTAACTGCCTACCTTGGAAATAAAAAGCCTCTTCAATTCCCCTTTTCACTTCTAAGCTCACTGTTCACAAGTAAACTAAGACTCTAAGAACTCGAGCTATGTCAAGTATCAATAAACTTCAATTTAGAACCTGTCATGCACCCGTTTTGTGGTTGCTCCCACATGCACCAAGCTGACTTCAGAGCCGAGCTTCTGTTTGGAGCAATCCAATGAGTCACTTGACCTTTTTATCCCTTTTAAGAATAGGGATAAATTGTTCCTTGGCCGGCTTCATGTGACTATCTGTGAGGTCACGTCCGCAAAGCAATTTGAATGTCTTAACCCCCCAAAAAAGGATGCTAGATGTTTTCAAAGCAAGTTGCTTGACATTCTGGCCCAGAATCTAAAGAGTAGACCCATGATATAGTATTATTTTTGTATACTTACACACACTGGGGACAATGGAAAATTATTGGTTCCATGGAAAAAGGAGACAGGTATTCTGTTGTGGCCCAAAGACGTCTTTACACTTCTCTCAAAGAGTTCTCTAGTGAGTAATGATTTTTTAATCATTCACAAGGCACAAGCATCTCTTAAAGAAGCACATGAAACCCTCAAAGGCACAAGGGCACTGACTCTGGAAAAGCACTCTCTCCCTTGTGTCCAGCTACACCGTATTGGTCAGGTTATAAATCTAGGATTCATTCTAGTCTTCTTCAGGGGCCCTTTCTTTTTCTTATGTCTAAAGAGTTTATTTATTTATTTGGCAGAGAGAGCACAAGCAGGGGGAGCAGAAAAGGGAGAGGGAGAAGCTGAGCAGGGAGCCTGATGCTGGGCTTGATCCCAGGACCCTGGGATCATGACCTGAGCCAAAGGCAGATACTTAGCCGACAGAGCCACTCAGGTCCTTTTCAATACACCCCCACATCCTCCGCTCTTCTTTTTCACCATCTTTCTATCCCCTCCTGTCCCTTCTTCTGTGCCTCTGCTTTACTGGAGGCAGCCTTCATTGTCTTGCCGTGGTCATCATGTCTCTCATCTGCTCTCCTTGCCCTCGTTCCTATGTTTCCAGTGTCTTATGCCATCCGCACAGCCACGTGGTCCCCTTTGGTCTGTCCTCTGAGCCTTTCATCCAATCCTATACCTTTCACTCTCTTAAGTACAGCCTTTGCTTCAGATGTGCCGAATTACTTTGACTTCCCC
Source organism: Canis lupus familiaris (assembly GCF_011100685.1). NCBI lineage: Eukaryota > Metazoa > Chordata > Mammalia > Carnivora > Canidae > Canis > Canis lupus. The sequence goes on along the minus strand of NC_049242.1, from coordinate 45,477,360 downwards.
CCAAACATAATTTTGTTTCCCAATTTGGGTTTTGCAATGTGCTCTCCTTCCTTTTACAATGAGAGGCGGCATAGGGGGTGGTTGGGAGCGATGGCTTCAAAAGCAAGATGCTTGTGTTCAAATGTCTACTCTAACCTGTTCTATCTTTATGACCTGGCGTCAGAGTCTCATCAGTAAAATCGAGAGACTACTACTGCTCTTATAGAGGAATGAGATCAATGAGATAATAAATTCACCTGGCACCTATTAAGGAATCAACAGTGTTTGTTTTTATTTGTATCTTTTATCCAAAATTTAATAAGCCTCAAAGTGCTTATTTCCTTTCTGTGAAACCTTTCCGACCACCCTCTCATACTGCTACCGTGGTAACTGATCACTCCTCTTTTCGTTCCAATTCTCTATATTATGTAGACAATGATTCAACCTTACGGGTGCCTGAAATGATGGTCCACACATCTGACTTATGCACTGAATTATGAGAACTTCTTGACTGTACCTGTTGGTCTTAGTTACCCCAATATTCCTATTTCTATGATCAATTCTGGCAAAGAATAAATACTTGACAAATATGTATTGAAGGAAAAAAATCTAAAAGTATTGCCAGGCTGTCTCTGTCACAAGATATCCAGGAGATAGAAAATGAACCTCTCCTCTTTACTCGTAGATAATACAGGATGCTCAGGAGCTTCAGGGTAGAAATGAGTTTTTTTTTTTTTCCCCTTATAAGTGTTAATGTTCTTTTTCTTCACATTTTAATATCTTTATTATGGAAGATGGTCTTTTTGTTTTACTTTTGGAGCAATTTTTATTTCATTTACAGCTGACTTCTTGTTGACCCACAAACCTAAAATGATTTGTTCAACTAAAGATTCCAAAGGGCTTGTGAAGCTACAGCTTAGCATGTTCTAAGGAACAATTTACATAAAATAGGTTAGGAGCTTTAATTTTGAAAAATCTTCTTAGTAGCTAAGTTATTTCAAAGCAATACTGATTATTAATATGTTGGATTTCCTGATCATAATGATATCATAACTTGAGAGTGAGAGACTGAATTACTTTTATTTTAAAATGGAGGTATTTAGCTGGAAATCTATTCAGTTCTCCATAATTAGACCCCAACATGAGTTTCTCTAAAAATAATATGACATTAGTGGCTCTCTATTATTATTATTATAATTTCACTGCCAAATACCAAAATATTGCTAAACATTACAATTTTAGTAATGTTTAGCAATATTACAAAATTTACTAAAATTTAAGTAAATGTTAAAAGCCCATTGATTTTTAATTCTTAAGGTCAATATTTCTGCTATTGTGTTTTGAAAGGATTTGTCTATTGACTTTGCCGTTTGCTAAAAGAAATAAAAATAATGTATTTTAGGCAGTAATCAAAAGATTTAATCATGAGTTTAGCTTCGGGCATTTTGCAGAATATTGAACTGGATTTCTTACTACTTCCACATTTGTCCTTGGCAAACGAGTTAAAAATATCATCAATAATAAATTGTGTTTGCTGCAATAATAAAACATCTCAGACCTGTGGAGCCATATAAACACAAGGTGAAGGCGTATGCAATTCTTCTCTAAGGACTTCTAGGAGATTCTTGTCTCTTTTAGTAAATCTGTGAGGTACTTAACAAAGCCCCATCTCTCCTAAAGCAAGGGCACTTCTGTCCCGCAGCCTCCTTGTCTCCTATCTCTCAACTGCTTTCTGAAGAGTCAGCACACCTCCTAGAGTATCAGGTTTAAAGTCCTTGACGCTCTGTATTATCAGAATAGCATGGGGGAAATACCTCCTATACAGTGGGGAAAGTAATTTTTTACTTTCCAATTCAATTAAGTATCAATCTGACTTAAATCAGAAAGATTTAGGAGTGCCTGGGTGGTTCAGGGTCCTGGGACCAAGTCCTGCACCGGGCTCCCAGCAGAGAACCTGTTTCCTCTGCCTGTGTCTCTGCCTCTCTATGTCTCTCGTGAATAAATCAAATAAATAAATAAATAAATAAATAAATAAATAAATAAATACATAAATAAATAAATACATAAATAAATAAATAAGAATTTAAAGGCTTAATGTCTGAATGCTGATGTGCAGCATAAGCTCCAGGAATCAAAAGGATATTTGTTTCCTACAACCAGTAAGTTGAATAAATGATAAAAATATCGACTAAATTTTCAATTGGGCAGTGTATAAGCCAATATTTTTCAAATGTTTTTACACTATTGTAATATTTTGCAATCACAGACTTTTCCTATTTTAAGCAGTGTCTATATATTGGAACTTTGATATATATGAGCTGTCAACTAGGAATGGCTGTTCACAGTATCCTTTACACTTCTAGAGGACAAATCCAAAAGAATTTGGCAAGAAAACATTGGACATGTAATGCCAACATTTTGCAACAAGCTTTTGGAGGTCAATATTACTTCTGGTACATCTTTTTGAAGTCAGGATATATATACATAATTACATCATTCATTTCAGAACATAGCCAGTCTTCATTGATGGGCATTATTTGGGCTGTTTCCAATTTTTACGCTTTTGTATAATGTTGTAATAACCTTCTGTCTACAAATATGTTCATACATTTCTATGTGGAATTACTTTATAGAAAATTAAATTCAAATATTACGGAGAATCCGAATTTCCAGTTTTCAGATGAAATTCTTACATATTTTTAATAAAAGGGAAAAATTGAAAACTGTAAACACTATTAGAACTAACAAAATAGTAAATTGTCTACAAAAGAGGCAAATGTGTGCATATGTGTGTGTAAATCAAGAGCTTTCCCATAAACCATCAATAACTATTGAATAAATGGAATTAGAAAAAAGTCCAATTTATAATACCAAAAAACTACCAAATGAAAGCATATTTGGGGACTTGTATATCTTAAAAATGTTAGATTTTTGTTTAATTTCAAAAGATAGCACTTAAATATTATTTATCAAGGGATTAACAAAGTCTCAAAGGAATATACTTTCCAACTTTAGATGGCTGTTGAAATAAATGGTTGCTAATATCCCTTTGAGCACTACTATTCTAGAACTCTATTTTCTGTATCTCTTTGTGTGTAAACATGAAGCATGATTTAGAGGGTTGTCTCAGGGATGCATTAAGAAAACAGAGAGTAAAATATAAGCTTGAAATTGGCATAAAATGTGCTGCTTCTACTTAAGGGAATAATGAACATGAGAAGTTAGACATGATGCCATGGAATAAATTAGAATATCTTCTATAAGGTTGTTTAGATAAACAAGAAACATCAGTTTTATATTAAATAACATTGGACACTTCTAATACACTTACTTATTATTTATCCTCAGTTTCTCAATTTGGTGTAATCAGTAAATGATAGAACAAAATTCAATTCTAAATATTTTCATTGAAATTTATGTTTCCGCTCACAGTAAAAGTATCCCTTTTGATGAAGTTTAGGAAACTTCATTTCCTAGAAGTTTTTGTTGTAGTTTACAGTAAAAAAATATGTACTGGCACCATTGTTGATCAATTTACATTCACACGGTAAAGAGCATGATGGAGAACAACATCAGCAAGGTAGCAAAATTGGAAGTCCTGGACCCTCCTCATCCTGCTCCCAACAAAATCACCGATTCAACAATTAACAGCCAACTGCTTTTGTGAGACATCCAGAAACCAGATTAGAGGCTCCTGCACACTAAGCCAGCACAGAACCAGATACAACCAAGCTGATTTTGAAATTTGAGATACCCTTCTACCAGAATTCTCACACTCCAGCACAACAAAGTGTGATCTCACTTCTGGTTTTTATCTAAAATAATCAAAATCAGGATCTTAATATTAGCACTCTTCCATTTATTGCAGCACTATTCACAATATCACAAAAGATAAGGAAGCAACCTAAATGTCCTCCCATGGATGCATGGACAAGGAAAATGTGGCATATACATTCAATGGAATATGTTTCAGTCTTAAAAAAGAAAAAATATTCTACAATATGTGACGAATGGATGAACCTTGAGGACAATATACTAAGTGTAACACCAGTCACAGAGAAACAAATATTGCATGTATGGAGTATCTAACACAGTCAGACTCCTTGAGTCAAGAGTTGAATGGTGGTTGCCAGGGCGGGGGGTGGGGAGGCAGGGAGAAAACAGAGACTTTCTAATTAACAGGCATAACATCTCAGTTATGCAAGCTGAATGCATTCTAGAGATCTTCTGTACCACACCGTGCCTATTAACAATACTGTTTATATGCTTATCATCTCTTAACACGAGATTTACCATCTTAAAAACATGTTGTATTGCTTACCACAAAAAAAGTTAAATTTAAAAAAATAGCATGATGAAAGTTTGAAGGCACAATAGCAATCTCCTACCCTACCCTCCTCAACCCCAGTCTCCAGCACCTAGAAAGGGCCACTTTTCTTTTTTCTTACCTTCTACTTACTTTCATATTTCTTAATAATATGTATCCTGCCATTACAGATTTTTGAATTCTAGACGTTATAACTTGATTTCCAAGAATGTTGAATGAGAATTTAGCTGTCTTGTACACCCCCACTCACACCATTTCAAGCCCCTTAAGCTTTCCTTCCTCTATTTTTTGTTATAACAATATGATGCTTTTTGATCGAACCACTATTTCATGTTTCCTTTACCGCAATTATGTAAATGTTTTTCACAATGGAGCCGCAAAGAGTACTTTTGCTATATTTCTTTTCTTTTTTGTTTTCTTGTTCTCTTTTTTGTTGTTCCACTTTTATACTACATGGAGTTATTTATCGTCTTCCTTTGGAGTTTCTAAAATTTCTTTATATATATATATATCTACATCAGATGATACATCTCAAGGTATCTGATACATAATGACTTTCTATAATAAAAGAAGTTTTTGGACCTCCCTTTACCGTTTTTAAAGCATTTTATTCATTGCTCACAATGAACACATTTGTCATATAGAGAAGATCTATCTTATAGATTTAAAAAACTAACAGCATAGACAGATTAAAGTAAAGTGTCTTAGGTCAGGAACCAGCAAGTGACAGAAGCAGCTCTGACACTGGAGTTCCTGAGGCCAACCCCTCTGCCGTGTTCATTATAACACAGCTGACTCTCAGCCTCGTATTCTTCCCTCTTCTGGCAGATTTCCTCATTAGCTACAAGTGTCAGCACTGGTCTCTGACGCCTCTCGTCATTTGCACTTAATACGTCGGGGAATTCACATTATGCACCAAATAATTCTCTGTGTGATTCTATTGGCAGCATGAGAGGCTCAGTGAGTAGCCCTACTTTGATGCTTGAGCACACCTTACACCCTGGAAATTGCAATGGACAATTTGATTGGAATGAGGTGCTGGTCGGTAATGAGTCTTGCTATGTGCAATGCCTTCCCTGGGAATAGAAAAATTATTCATGAAGAACAAGAGCTCAGTGACTTTACACTGTCCTATCAAGTACTCTGAGAGCTGATTACAATCCGACTAGAATGGATAAGGGTAATTAAAGCTGCTACCAATAAGTATCAAGTCATTTTCTCCTTTAGAATTTGAATATATTCGCTAAGCAGCGAGGGCAAATTTTTTCTTGTGTCACTGGGAAAAACAGGTATGCTGGACTCGGCTTGTTCCACTCTGAGGAGTCTTGCTGTCACCACAGCATGAATGTGTTTCCTACATGAGCTTCTCCACTCCTGTTTATGTAGACCATATCCCTCCCTTCAAGAACCAATGCTTTTTCCCAATTCACATTACAGACTGCACCAAACACAGCAATAAAGACCAGGAGATCTAAAAGATTAAACTGTATGACAAGCGTGGCAGTCAGCTTCATCAACCACACAGCCAGCAGTTTTATATATTTCAAAAAATGCACTTTCTCTGAAATCAAATTTATTATCCTTTCTAAATTTGGAGAATTCAAGAGATCTGAGAGTGCTGTGGAAACTTCTTAAATAACCCTATCCCAATCTTTAAATCCTTAGCCTCTAAATTGTAATGCATTCATAAATTATCTACATGTGTGTCTGTCTACACATGTAAACATGTATAAGTCTTTCTTTATGTGCACGTGTGAATATACAGTCTTTGAAATAGTATACATTAACGAGAACGCGAAGACTACGATTATATTTGTACGAGGCCCTGTGTTAGGGGCTCTATTTATGTCAGCTTTATGGCCTTGAGAAATGGACATTGTGTCTATTACAGAGAAAAAAAAAATAGGTTCCAAAAGCCAAATAACTTGATCAACTGCATGTAAGTAATAAACAGGTTAGCCAGGTCTCAGCTCCTACTCCCTCGTCTCCCAAAATCCCTCTTATGTCTATGATAGCTCGTCACTACTTATGTAATACTTCTTACACTTATTTTCACATATAAAGTTAATATATGCTAATTCAGGACAGACACCTATCACGTACCTCCGCACATCCCTAGAGGATAATATGTTTATGTAACATTTACATAACGTTTACATGTTAGATCAAGACGATGCCTCCTCCATGCCTGGCATCAACATAAAATCTGCGACGCCCCACCTACTGTGGAATATAAGTCAGTGTTGTGCTTATTGTAAGAGAATGTGATCCCCTCAGTATGTGGCACAAAGGAAACTAAAAGCAAAATACAATTATCATCCGGTGGTGAGATTTTCAAGGGTTGTTTCAGATGGTGTCATTCCCATCATCACGCCTCTGCCAATGACGCCCCTGCTGGGGGACTTTTACACTATAGCAGCATGAGCCTTTGACATCCCAGACAGGATACTTCTGGCTGGCATCCACTCAAAGAAAAGGTATAGATGCCTTGGCTTCATTTTTAATCTTATTCACCTTTCAGATTGCTGCTCTTCTTTTTTTCAATCCAACTAGGGCAAAACAAAGAAGCTAGAACGTTAGACCTGCTAGGAACCAGAGAGATTAATCACTTAGCCCATTATAAGTGATGATAATCTACACTCCAGAGACTGTTCTCCGTACAAATTCCAGTAACTGCTTTCTGAGTATGCTAATGTTAGTGATTAGTGTTATTATAGCAGCACATGAGGGAATTTGGGAGTTCTAGAGGGCTTTGGCTGCTTCTAGGACCCTAATGCTAAATACCCTTGCTACTCAAATTGAATTGGTTTGATTCTAAACATAGATGCAAAGACAATTATGAAAACACTAGCAACTACAATGTACTGAGTCCCTACTACATAGTTTATGTGCATTATGTCATTTATCCTCACCACTAGCCAAGGTGACTTAATTCCTAGAAGGTCAACAACCATCTTTCCCTATTTTCAGTTTTGGTAAAAATATCCTTCCTATCTTCCTTCCTTTAACTTTTAACTTTTCAATTGGCCCACAAATTGATAAGTCGCCACTAGACTTAGCTACTTAAACAGTATAGTATTCTAATTGGGACGAAAATCATTATTCATTATTAATCTAAGAGCCTACTGCAGAACACAGATATTTTACAATGAAACCATTTGAGACCAGAATGTTGGATAAACATTTTAAATCAACCATAAGCTCAATGCCCTGGTACAGTTGTGGCTAAAATTCAGATATGAAACTAAATAGACACTTTCAGTCCAGACAAGATGGCATAAAGTCATCATTCCCTACTTCTTTCCCCCAAAGTATAATTGTAACCCAGAGACATAGCAAGAAATAGACAAAAGAAAATTCCGAGAGGTTAAAAAAAAAGTAATTCAGATTGAAGACTTCAGGCCTAGAGAGGCAGCATAGCAATATATGGCATCTTACAACCCCCATACTAAAGAAGGTAGTCCAGATTCAATGTCTCCTGATCCCAAAACTAGCATTAAAAGACCACCCAGAATAGGTTCAGTCCAATTGGAGTTGTACGAAAGTTCCTGTGATAACACCAAGCTGAACCAGTAAGACAGATAGAAAAATAGAAAATCTTAGCAAAAAAATAAAAATCATTATGGGGCTCCTGGGTGGCTCAATTGGTTAAGCGGCTGCCTTTGGTTCAAGTCATGATTGCAAGACCCTGGGATTTAGCTCGGTGTCTGGCTCCCTGCTTCTCTCTCTGCCCCTCCCCCCTGCTCTGCTCTCACTCACTCTCTCTCTCTCAAATAAATAAATAAAATCTTAAAAAAAAAAGAAAAAAATATTTTTAAAAATCTCATGGAAATTACAGAACTGAAAAATAAAATAACTGAAATCAAAATCTCTCTGGTTGGGCTCAATAGTAGAATGGTGATGAAAGAAGAGATAACCAGTTGAATTTGAGGACAGATCAATAGAATTTGCCCAATCTGAACAACAGAGAGAAAATAGACTTAAAAATCAAATAAACAAAGCCTCAAAGAATCAGTGGAACATTATTAAAAAAAAAAAAAGTTACATATTTCAAGTCGCAGAAGAATTGAAGAATGTTAAGCGAAAGAGTAGTAGGATAAAAGGTGAAAATCCTCAAATCTGGGTGAAACGCATAAACTCAGGGATGTCTGTCTGGCTCAATCTGTGGGTATTAGATCTTGATCTTGGGGTTGTGAGTTCAAGACCCATGTTGAGTGCAGCGATTATTAAAAATAAAATCTTAAAAAAAAGAAAAAGAAAAACATACACTCAAAGTGAATCTCAAATAACGTAAACCCAAATAAATCCATCTCAAGACCCTTTATAATTAAGATTCTGATGTTTAAAGAAAAAATAAAAACTTGAAAGCATGTGTTTTTCTGTGCTTTCAATTCTGCTCCATCCTTAATTACTCTAGCTGTAAAATAAGTATAGAAATTATAGGGTGATCCCTCCATTTTATTTTTTTTTTTTAATTTGTTTTAGGTATTCTAGAGTTTTTATATTTCCATAGGAAATATACCTATAAAATATGATTCTGAGAAAGGTATAAAAGCAATTCAATGGAAGGATTTTTTAAATCAAAAGGCACTGGAGCAGCTGGATATCCTTGGGGAGGGGATAGGTGACTTTGACTATCTCATATCTTACACAACAAACCAAAAGACATTATGAACTTAAGTGGAAAATGCAAAAATATGAATATTTTAGAAAAAATTCATAAGAGTTCTTCTGAATCTGAAGCTAGGCCAAATGTTGTCCTTAGAATTGACACCTGAAGCACAATCTGTAAAAGGGAAAAAAAAATGATAAATTATGACATTGAATTAAAAATTTCATTCTGAGAAGTCCCACAGGAAATTATAAAACCAGCCATTAATTACAAGAAAATATTTGAAACCACATTTCTGACAAAGAATCAGTACCTAGAATACATAAAGAACTTTCAAAACTCAACAGTAAAAAAAAAACAAATCCAATTAAAAATGAATAAGAAAATATTTGAGCAAGGATTTCATCAAAAAGGATAAACAGATGACAAATGAAAACATGAAAACACATTCAACATAATTACCCATTAGGGAAATACAAATTAAAACCATAGGAAGATAACATTACGCTCCTATCAAAAGGGCTAAAATATAAGTTAATGACAACACAAATGCTGGTGAGGACATGGCGAATCTAGATTATTCGTACATTGCTAGTGAGGATATAATATAGTAGAGTCTCCCTGGAAAAGGGGCAGTTTTTTGTTTTATTTTGCTTTGCTTTAAATTAAACATGACTTCCACATAACCCAGAAATCAAACGCAGATATTTACTCAGGGAAATAAAAACATATGTCCGCACAAAATTTGCATAGGGATGTTCAAAGCAACTTTATTTGCAATAGCACAAGATAGAAGCAACTCAGATACACTTCAATGGCTGAGTGGTTAAACAAGCTGGGGTACACACCACCATGGAATAGTATTCATCCAAAAAAGGAAGAAACTATTGATACACACAACTTGCATTAATCTTCAAAGAATCATGCTGCATAAAAAGTGCCAATCCCCAGAAGATTACAAGCTGTATGTACTATTGCTGTAATACACTTGTAATGACAAAATTATAGGAAAGGAGAATATATTAGCGGTCACCAAAAGTAGGAGGATGGTGGCAAGTGTGGTTACAAAGGAGGGAAACTAAAAAAAAAATAAATAAATAAAAAATTAAAAAACAAAGGAGGGAAACTCAGGACGCCTGGGCGGCTCAGGGGTTGAGCATCCACCTTTGGTTCAGGGTGTGATCCTGGAGTCCCCAAATCGAGTCCCACATGGAGCTCCCTGCAGGGAGCCTACTTCTCTCTCTCTTCCCCTCTCTCTCTCTCTCTCTGTGTCTCTCATGAATAAATAAATAAAACCTTTAAAAAAAAGAGGGGAACCTCTGGTGGACAATAGTCCTTATCTTAACTGTAACAATGTCAATACCCTGGTTGCAACAATGCACTAAGGTTTTGCAAAATGGGGAAGTCTGGGTAAAGAGTATAGGCAATTTCTCTGCCTTGTTTCTTACAAATATATATTTATGTACGATTACCTCAAAAATTAAAAAAAAATTAAAAATAGTCACATGTTGCAATAAGAAACATTAACACACAGCTGACAATTTACAAACTTATTTCTCCTCTAATGCATTTTCTAGATGCTATTACCCATGACCTGGAGTGATGAGCATCTTAGAATGAGCTGTTTGAAGTGACGCTGCATTTTGATTCATTTGGCTTAAACCACAGGGAAGATTAATCATGTCACCAACAAAGTCCCGTAGAAAGGACAACTCCAGGGTTGCTCCAGCCAATGGCCAATTAATGTCATCAAGGCCCCAGCACTTTTCATCTTTCTTCTCTCCCAGGTTTGGTAATGTCAACTGAGTTACCTCTTTGGTCGTAACTCATCGACCAAATCCTCGGCATTATGGGCTCACAAAACAACTTCTGTCTATAAGAGAAAATAATTGCTTACGTTATTTCTCTTTAGTGGGTGAGAAAACATTCCCCAAAAGTCTCCTCCAGTAGACTTTCTGCTACATCACAAGGGGGAAATAAAAAAGAGGGGGAGGATTTCCATATTCGCTTGAATTAATCAGAATTTCCCCTAGTTTCATAAAAGAGGTGCACGACACAAACAAAATATACAGGCTTTGTTATTAAACAAATTTTGGACAACAGGTAGTGTGTCTACTACGAGTGAACGAAACTAACAGCATCTTTCTTCATTTGCAGAGAAGTATTGAATGAACTACTGTTACAAGTGCCAGTTTAGACTCAATTTCAAGGTCTCTCTGCATGACATTGGCTGAATCCGACACCTGCTCTGGCCTTACGTTTTATGATCTTTAACATGAAGAAGCCAGAGTAATGTCTCTTCTAGCTGTGATTTGTTCTGTGATAGTGCTGCCTTTTGCTTTATATACCCAGTAGCCTTAAACATATATGTGGCCCACTTT